>NC_081140.1:8719697-8863732 GCF_958295425.1 Solea solea | reverse complement strand
CCTGTGAAATGAAGGCTAACCTGATAATGTAATAACTTCCTGTTAATGTAATACTTTATTACATTATTGGGAAATGCACTTTATTACATTATCGGGTATTTATTACATTATCAGGTTCTACACAGCTCTTTTGTGTATTTAAGTTATTTGTATGGATTTATATTTCTAATAATATGATATTACCTTTTGTCTGTGACAGTTTTATTTGTTAATTTTCTCCCTTGTATATCTTTTTCCTACTTAAGCCATCCTGATTATCCACACCTGTCCCCTGTGTCTTGTTACTCCCTCCCTTTTTTGTTTTTTATCTCCCTTTTTTTTTTTCTTTTTGTTTTGTCATGTGATCATTCTGCTTTCCATCTCTGTCTCTGGATTCTCCCTGTTATGAGAAGATTATCCTGTTGCCTGTTCTGCCTGCAGTACGTTTATATTAAAGATTTTTGAGTGTCTTCCAGCCACACTGCTTATTGGGAACCTTGACGGCGACAATCCGTCTGGCAATGGCCAAAAATATCCTGCGGTTAACTGTGTGACAACAAATGCTTGTGTTAACAAGACCCAAAGCAGCTCCTCTAACCCATCCTGTGTTTTGAAAGAGTCAGTGCACAGACTACCTCTCTGTGTGCTGCTTTTGTCCTCTATACAGGATTTGGACGTGCATTTTATCCACCTCCTCCAGAGTGTGAATAAAACTGTCCTTGTAGTAGTCGTCTATCAAACATTAGCTGTCGTCTATCAAACCAAGGCGAGACCAGGGCAAACTCTGATGACACTGCAAATTGGGTTTTATCGCCGTACAAAATTAATGCAGACTCTTATGACCACGATGACAGGCTGTAATGTAGCTTGTGCATTATTACTGCCGTTGAAGGAGCAACCTCAGCACTATGCTCCTTTAGAACCCGTCTAGCCTCATAATTATACCTGTAAATAAAAGTGTCATCCCCTTCTTTAGCCTGGTTTGAAGCAACAGCACAACAGTTGTGAACAGCAGGCTCCTGGAAGATGACGTTAGAAACAGTGACATCCGCCTCTCTCTCCTCTACATCTTCTACATTCTTCTCCTGCGTCCAACGTAAGAAAACTCAGAAGATGTTCCTCTAATCGTCTCACTGAGCCCTATTTATTTGTCTCTCTGTGCCTTTGGAAGAGGGCCAAGGACTGTCAGGAACTGGATCTCTAAATAGCACCTGTGCTGAAGCAGTGTTGGACATAATGGGTTTGTGCGCCACACATCACACGCTTTATTCTACTCTAGTGTTGGGTTTACTTTCTTTATTTTGTAACTGTTGCTTTTCTTTAATCATTTGCCTGGTTGAGTTTGACGTATGGGGCAGTTTATTTCTGTGAGGTGTGGTGGGTGTTTGCACTTTACAAGAGTCGCACATGTTCACGTGGGAGGACTAAATCATCCAACACAATCAAAAGTGGGATAATTAAATGTTGTCAAGGCCATTGTCCTGTCGTACCTCAGAATATGGCTGTACATAAAAATGAACATTTCCTTCCTGTTGCAAAACAAACTACCATTTTGGAACTTTCGTGACTCTCAATATTTTTCTTTTGCAACTGTAAGTTCACATGACACCAGGCTCCTATTGGACAATACCAGATGTCAATCATACTGGTGTCCACATATATTATGTGCTGTGTCTTATTGTAATGTGCAACTGGAGAAGAGCTGAAACTAGCAAATGAAAACAATTTCACTGTCTTTAAGACAGAAGTTGGGTCATTTCCGCATAGGGTCATTTCCGCATGCACAGTCTCCCCCTGGTGGTGAACTGCTACTACTTCCAGGACTTGACTACATCCAGAGCAATACTCAGGCTTCAGGCTTGTAATAACAGCAGCTCTCACATCATTATTGCGAAGGTTAGTGGTGTTTTAGGACAACTGCCAAATGTCAATCATGTCCACTGTGTTTTTGCTCTGCATTTGCAGAAGTGCCTGACCCTTTAGACCAGGGGTGTCAAACATACGGCCCGGGGGCCAGAACCGGCCCGCCAGAGGGTCCAATCCGGCCCACAGGATGAATTCGTTAAAATTTCACACTACGATTACAATCTAAACACAATATTTTTCTCTTCCAGATACCTGTGACTAAATGTTTGTGCCTTTTTAGATCCAGTGTGATGTGTAAATAGTACATTTATGCACGATATTGTTGAAATTGCACTTATATTTCTCAAGAAATTTCATGTTTTGTAAAAATATTCTCCATTAAATGTAAAACAAAGGAGAAAAAAAGCAAGGAGTTCTTGTTGTTCATAGGTTATTATGCTATTATTTTACTTTTTTTACTGGTCGGCCCACTTGAGATCAAATTGTGCTGTATGTGGCCCCTGAACAAAAATGAGTCTGACACCCCTGCTATAGACGCTAGTGCTGAGCTATTTACTGTGTGGCTGTTGTGTGAAGCTAAATAGTGGTTATTCAAAACCTGCTATGGGTGGAAAACAAAAAGGGTATGGCAGGTTTCAACTGAACAGTGAGCCAAAACCTGCAAGTGAACAACAATTTATATAAGTCATATGTCTGCTAAAAAAGAAAAGAAAGAGACTTTTGCTTTTAGTTATGTCTTTAGTGTCAAGTAAATGCCTAAACATTCATTCATTGTCTATATGTTAAGGATGAGCCTGCTGATTGTTTTGTTTGAATGAATGTAAAGCCTGACACATCTCAGTGAACTTCCCTTTCAACATAAAATCTTACAATGTCTCCTACGTGTTTCTTTTATTTCAGGACAGAAGGCAATCCGCACCTGATCATACTCGGAGCCGGCCTCCAGCAGACTCTGCTGTATGGCGAACTGCAACAGATCTTCCTCCTCCTCCCTCATGCTGTCTCTCTGTTTGCCACCAAGCATGGTGTATCCAGGTGGGGCCTCAAACACACACGGGGGAATCTCTCCAGCTCGACATGACACTACATGAGGGGAGGGCAAAGGGCAAGAGGGTGATGTTATCTAACAGTGAAAGACACAACAGATAAAGGGGTAAAAGAAATGTAGAAAAGCAAAATAGTGGAAGAGAGAAAGGAAAAGAATTCCAGACGAGAGTAAGATGTAACTGTAAATTTCCCCTTGTTCTGTTGTTTGGCGTCTTCGACTCAGCTGTGTGCATAACTCTAGACGTGGTTCTTCTGCAAGATAGCGGTCACACAGTAAATAGTTCCTTCCCTCTGTGTGACAGCAGATTTAAACAGTGTTGTTGGGATTCTGATTCAAGTGATAGGACGATGAAAGCAAGCTGTAATTTTACAGCCAACGCGGAGAACATAACCTTGCCTTCTGAGCCCGTGATAAACACCGCTCATAACTCTATCACGCAACTGTAAACTCTGTTATCGCAGGCATTATGCAGTGAATGTGAAGAGTTATAGAGCGAGGAGCTTGTTGAAATAAAAAATCAACAGCGTGTAAGAGAGCTGAGAAGATGATGCAAGAGAAGAAGATGCAGCTGTGTCACAGCAGAACACTGTAGTGTGTGTGTGTGTGTGTGTGAATGTGCTCTCACTTGTGGAGCTAGAGCTGGAGACACTGGACGAGTCACTGCCTGGAGACGGGGTGTCTGTCCTCGGGGTTTCTCTCTGTCTGTCCCCATCCACCCCGACTTCATTGTCAGTGCGGACAGTCATCCCCTCCTCACAGCCATTCAGGTTACTAAAGGTGATCCTGGCGTTTAGGATGTGGTAGAGAGGGATCTCTGAAGAGAGTGGAGATGTGAAATATGACATTTTAATAGCATTCATCTGTTCACCATGTCTCTGCATTGCTTTCACTATCCGGTCAACCGTGCATGTTATTAGAAGAGAGCAGTGTTAACCGTCACTCTCCCAGATTTTCTCAGTTTACAGCTGGAAAAGAGGTAAACTTATTCTTGAGATATTGCTGACTTAAGCAAGTGTAGATTTTATTACATGAGCCTTTTAAGTGGCAAAAATGTGCTTTCCTTGTTTTCATGGCTTCTGTTTATCTTATATGTGCTGCCGTTGGGTCAAACTCTGCAGAAATCTAACATTGAATATCACGCAGATATCTGGCACTGTCCCCAGATGACTACAGTCCAACAGAGTCACTGGGTCATTGTTTGAAGCAAGTAAATAAATGGATGAACCAAAATGTTCTTCAGTTAAATCAGGAGTAAACTGAGGTAATTGTTGTCAGTCAATACTTTCACAGTCACAGTCTCTACAAACCAAAGGCAGAGTCCATAACCTTGGTGTGCTGATAGACTCAGATCTGACCTTCAGCGGTCATCAAATCAATAACCAAAACAGCCTTTTATCAGCTTGAATATACATCCAGAGTCAAAGGTTTTATGTCCCAAACAGAGCAGGAAAGGCTCATCCTTGCTTTCATCTTCAGTCCAGTTCTACTTTATTTATACAGCACATTTAAAACAACCTTAGTGCTGCACAGGCACAACAAATACAAGGCAGGTCAAAACAAGTCAAAAAGCAAGCTCAACAAATAAGAATGAGGCAGCGTGTTAGAAAAGGAAAGTTGTCGAGCTCATTCTGAGGAATGCCAAAGAGAACAGGTGTGTTTTCAGGGCCTGGGCAGCTCTTATATGATAAGGTGAACTATTCCAAAGACTGTGAGCAGCTACTGCAAAAGGCACAATCACATCTGGTTTTGCACCTTATTCGATCTTGTGACTCTGGCAGGAGTTTGGAGATGTAACGAGTCACATAAATAGGTTGGGGCCAGCCCATTTAAAACCCCCAAAACAAGCAATAAAATCTTGAAATCAATAGTGAACTGGACAGGAAGCCAGTGGAGGGAGGACAAAAACAAGTGTTATATGGTCGCTCTTTCATTTTCTTGTAACAGTCTTCTGACAGGACTCCCCAGAAAGAGCATTAAACAACTGCAACTCATTGAGAACGCTGCTGCAGCCCGAGTTTTAACCAGAACACAGAGAGATCAGAGCTCATTACTCACACTTATTATAATACACTTATAGAATATACTTTAAAGTTCTGCTGCTGCTCTACAAATCACTAAATAATTTAGGTCCAGAATACAGCTTTATGATCTACTGACTCAGGTCAGAAAGTCGAGCCCAGAGTTCAGACCAAATGTGATGAAGCAGCATTTAGTTGTTATTCTGCACACGAGTGGAACAAACTACCAGTGGAACTGAAATATTTATATAAATATTATATTATAGAAGGATATTTAGTCTTTACACTCTTTTAATAATTTTGGAGTAAATTGTATTAATTTATATAATTAATATAATTTTTACTCCAATTCTCTGTTTATTTTCTTTCAATCTCTTTGAATTAAAAATTAACCTCCCTCCATCCATCCATCCATCCATCCATCCATCCATGCCTCTCCCAGTGCTCACCGATCTTCACAGGGAATCCAGGCGGCAAGCGCAGTGTGATGAAATCCCGCAGCTTGGCAAACAGGGCGTTGGAGATTGCCATGAGATCAATGATAGGCACCACTTGCTCTGCCAGGGACAGAGGATGGGACTCACACAACCACAGCTTAGCTTTAAACCTGGAAACAAACACACGTGCAGTCTGTGAATGAGCCGGTCGTCTGTCCAGAGCGCGCTGATGAATATCACCGAATACAGTCCTGGCTTCATCTTAAGTGATGTAAACTGAGCCCTAATTTAAACGGCCTATTCTTTGGCCTGTGGCGCACAAAGGCATCGATTACATCAGTCAACAGAGACGGACTCAAGCTGCTGCGTCGTGTTCAAATTGTGACCAATCAATGCTTATATTTGAATGCGTTCGATAAGGAACACGGGATTGAGAGTGTGAGCCGCAGCCTTAAAGACTTCATCCTCATGATGATCTGTCACTTTTTATTAAGTGCCAGAGAGTAATGAGACGGACTCCTGACGGACAGCAGACAGGCCTCACGTCAGTGCGATGATTACAGGGGGAAGACGACTGAACGGCACATTAGCAGGTGGAAGAGAGAGAGATTGTCACGAGCATCATTCATGACAACTCCGTCTGACAATGTAATTAACGGGCTGACACTGAAAATCAATACACTAGTTGTATTTGGAAAAATGCTTCAAATGATCCATTCATTTGATTTTAAGACTCCAGGCATTTTCTTTCATGTTTATCTTTGATTTCACATTTTAAAACCTCATTTTTATGACTTGTCAGCCAGGCAGACTCTCCGTGACTGTCTGACTCTCTCCAGTTTTGTATGAATCCACTGTGAATACAGTGTGTTTCTTGCTCACTTTCATTCTTTCTTGTATGAATCCCTCTCTCATCTGAGAATGTTGGTGGTCAGCTGTCGTGTGTGTGTGTGTGTGTGTGTCTGCCTCTTCTCTGTCTCTCAGTTTGTCAGCTCTGGCACTTGGCAGTGAGTCTGTAGGGTGACTTTCCTGTGCGCATGGCTGCCTGTCTGTTTCCCTGTCAGTCTCTTTCACCTCTGGGTCTTGGTGGTGAGCTGGCACGGATGGCCGATGTCCCTCTGAGTCGGTGACAAGCCGGGGTTGAAGTATTCCTCGGCTGTCAGTGCTGCGGGGTTGGTCACTGCAGGGCTTGACATCTGAGTTACCAAAGCCTATTAAAATAATGAGTAATATTAGAGGTTGTTCCAGTTGCAGAATATAATAACACCTGCAGGGGCATTATTTTCACGCAATAAAAATGACAATGTTACATCTTTTCAAACTCAAATAGCACAAATAAAACACTCGCCACCCACTGGGATTTCAAGGCTTTCCTATTACCACCGACATTTTCAACAGCTCTTTCAAAAGCTTTGCTCTCAAGCCAAAAATATAGAACAGGATTATCCCTCATTATCATAGATGCATCTGCTGTGTTGCTGCACTATTTACTGCTTCACTTGTCAACTGCTGAGTTTGTCTTTGATAAATCTGTCAAAGTCAGGCCATCATTCTGTCTGCTCACAATCACAGTCAGTGCCTCCGTCAAGTGTTTAGGGTTTGGCAAAATCCAAACCAAATTACATAACAGGTTTACACTTGCACAAGCTGTCTGAAGCTGGAGCACGTAGTGGTCTGGAGGGAAAAGGCAGAGTTGTAAAAGAGGCAACAATGACGGGGGGGTGGGAGGGGGGGGACAAGTGAGAGTCAGAATATTCAGAAGTGAGAGGAGTCGGAGGGAGTTATGAGTCACAGATGCTGTGTGGCAGAAGCAAATTAAAAAACATAATCGATATGTGAGAGCAGCCTGGAGCTGCTGAGTGACTGTTTTGCTCTACAGTCATGCTCTGCTGTTGACACAGTGGACTCAGCCGCCGCCATTCATACACGCGCTGCCTCTCAAACAGCGAGATAATTCACTCAGTCGCGATTCTGCTTTCTTTTATCGCAGGGCGACTACAGTGACATCCACAAATTGTTCTCTGCAGCATGTTGCCGCCCCAGTGATATGTTCATTGACGTTAATTTGGAATTATAAAATATAGATAAATTGGGTGTTTATAGATTAGGGAGAGTACTCGATAAATGGGCATTCTATAAATTATTTTTAACTTGCAAAAAGAAAAAGAAAACGTATCATACCAAATATCAGTGGGTCTATGGGGGGGGGGGGGGATCTACACACACAGGACTTCAGTCCATGAAATATTGAGCCAAAGTGGAGAAGAGAGTACCAGCCTCTCCAGTGATGTCAGCACGAGCCCGTCCCATTCTTTCAACTCTGACTCGTGTTCTCACAGAGATGACATCACAATAACTTTGTGACTCACCCCGTTGTTTGGCCCCATGTGTTGCTCTGCGATACCGAGGAAGTTCTGCAGTGGAGTCTTCCCACCTGCTCAGAGACAAACATAACTGATGAGTGAGACTGAGTTTTTATCAAACCAAAAGGTCTATGTTCACTACAGATGACTTCAAAGCCACGGATGAATGACACGATGAGGAATGGACTCATTCATCTCCATAACAACTGCCTGCTGTGCCATTTTTCTTCAGGCTTCAGGCTCACTCTTTATGGTCTCCCCCATCTGCGAAGGAAGTGGAGTCAGCCAAGCTCAACTGACATAAGTGACCTGATTGAAAGTGAAGTGAGTTTGCCCTGATCGTCTCTGATAAAGAATCGTGACTCTTTTGAAACTGTGTGGACTTTGAACTTATTATTTCCTGTTTTACTTTGTAGTTCCCATCGTGTGTGCTTCTTGCTTTACTCCCTGACCTGTTTCCCTCTTCTGTGATTACCTGTCCCGCCTTGATGTGTTTCACCTGTGTTCAGTGATCCCTGCCTCCCCTCTGTGTGCTCCCAGTCTTTTCTGGTCAGCTCATCTGTTCAGTAATACCTGATTCTTGTTTCTGGGGGGTTCCATAAATTTCTCTTAAGTCCTTGTCCATGTGTTTTGCTGAGTCTGGGTCTGCCTGCTTCCCTGGATTCCTGCCACTGTGTCCACCCAACCGACTGTAAGTCTGTGTCAGTATTTCACTAAATCTGCACCTTCCTGTCTGCATTTTTCAAAAGACCTCACAGAAATAATCTTTTATGTAATAACTGAATTATCTTAAAATATGTATTCACTTGAAATACTCAATGCAGCATGTCTACGTTTATATTAAAATATGACTCGATCCTGAAAGGTGGAGGAGGATTTATCACCTTAAGAGTAAAATTAATGATATATGCAAAGGGGAAATTTAGCAAAACAACATTTAGCACTGAGAGATGTGCAAAGTGAGGAAATGTGACCAGCTTATTGGTATGAAACTTTTTTGCAGGTGTCCTCATAAATTAGAAACTCAATGAGTGCTTTCAGCTTCGAAAAGGTCCATTAATTATCATTAATGTCATTGATGTCAGTCAGTCTGTACTTTGACATTTGGTTGGCTGAGCTGCTGTTTGAAGATACAGTGTGTGTGTGTGTGTGTGTGTGTGTCAGTGAGACGCCCTCATGGGATCGTGACGGTTGATACACGGCTGTCTCAGACCGTTTGAAGTTGCTAATCCCGTCTGATTTATGATCTGAACCAGAAAACAAGACAGAGCCACCAAATGTTACGGATTGTTAGTGGAAGCCCTGTGGTGAGGCGATTGAGCTCAGGTGGATACTCATCACTGATTTTTGTATTGGAGATGTTGTTGTGCCGCAGGCAGGAAGTTACAGATTCAACTGCACATAAAAAAACATCAGGCTGATCTAAGGAGTGGACGTGTCTAAGACTCTAAGTCGGAGATGACGAAATAAGACAATTTACCTTTTGTCTTGTTCTTGTTCTGGTCTGACAGATGGTCAGTTCTGGTCCTGGTGATCAGCTCCACATTGGACGCAGCATAAACCTGACGTAGAAGGACGGTAAACGCTGAGTGACTTTTCATGAATCCTACAGAGTTTCCTCCAGTTTTCTTCTGATGTGATCAAAGTCTTATATGCAGATCAGAGTATATGATCTGTAAATATTCCCCAAATTGACTAGAAGGCAAAAATGCAGATGGTAAAATGTACATGAATATTGTCCTACAACAGTGACGTAACTCCCCGCTCGGCTTTTTTACCATCAGATTGTTCTAAAACTCAGACATCTCTAAATCGCCCTCGGGAGGGTCGTGTTTTCTAACAGGTGTTGTCAACGGCAATCACTGATCTGGAGCAAATAAAACTCCATTGTATCGCGACATGTTTTATTGCTGCCGTCAGCTGGGGTTTACATCTGAAGAGTCCGAAAGAGAAGTATTTTATATTATAGGATATACTTTACTGTCCCGGTGGGAAATTAGCCTTAGACTTTATAGTGTCTGTCTGCGGTGTGTATATATATTTATATATACATATATATATATATATATATATATATATATATATAAATAACGATATGTTTACATGGCTTTAATGGTCATGGAGGATAAGGGGAAAAGGAATTTCTTAACTCTGTAGAGTCTGCTTGAAATGAGAAGCACAATAACTAAGCCATATAATCACATGAAACAGCAGCATCTGTGTAACTGTGCGGTAGCACCATGATCTATAATCTATGCTGTGTTAAAGAGGTTGTGTTGAGTATAAAAAAATAATCAGGTCTCCAGGATCCCACAGAGGAATGATTTGGTGATGAAGCAGTGTGATGATTGTTACCTTTCTTTTCTTTCGTATCCTCGTTATACAAATTAAAAACAAATGCATTTTCTTAATATTGTACCCTTACTGCCAAATCTGCAGGATATAGACCGACTTATTTCACTTAGATCACACAGCAGAATACAGAATTCCTCACTGGTGACCATAAAAAGAAAATGCTGATTAAAAATTGAGTAGGACACTTATGCTGAGTTAACACTGGGTGACAGATGAGAGAAAGAAATGAGTAAAGAGCAGAAGCCGTCAACAGTAGTGGTTTGTGCATGTTTGTAACTCCAAATCAATAATGAAGAAGAAAAGAGACGCTTTTCAGGCTGCAGTATTTTCCCGCAGGATCTGTCTGAAGTGCTTTTTAAAACACAGGCGATAGACCTGACACTCGTGTCCCATTGATTCCTCCGGGGGGGGGGGGAAACAAATGGGGTCGAGGTAATTCCTCTAAGATTAGATAATCCTCTACTCGTCCCACAATATGGAAGTTGGCCCTTGGGTACATGCATTGCCTTGACCCCAATTGTTTTCTTTGACTCCTTGAAGGAATAACACGTACATCTGTGATTGAATGAAACACCCGATGACCCCCAGGTGCATCGCTGATGTGTTCAGGAGCACTTATACAACCAGGTGTTGTGTTGTGTTTTTGCACGGAAACTCCCTGGTTTCATGTTCTGATGAATGTTCTTCATGTGATGGTAAAACAAAAAAAGACAGAAGTAGTCCATGATCAACAACACAACAAACTTGTTCTTTACCTTGGCTTCATATCCATTCACTGTTTCAGTTTTCTCACTTCTCCAGCCCAGGATACCACTCTTATTCCTGAAAACACAGATTTAGCACATGTCAGATCAGTCCTCTGTGTTTCAGTCTCAGTTGGTGTCCGACCTCTGACATGATGAACATACCTCAGAGAAAACTGTTTATAAAATGCATCAGAAAGTAAAATTATCACTCCTTCAGACTAAGTCACGGTAAAATAGAATTAGATTTGTGTCAATATTTTCAAACACTTTTCACAAATCAAACAACACTTTTCAAGAAGCAAAAACAATATTGATTTAATCATTCAAAAATATTGTATTTTATTCTTTGAAAATACACTTCCTCACTTGTTCTTTGTACCATGATTTTTTGTTTGCAGGCGGGCCTTAGGAAGCTGCCTGCTGATTGGCTATTGAGTTTTGGAGCTCAATAGACCGAAAGTCGCCACAGGTTTGGACTCGCTGTCCGTCTGGAACTCGCTCCCCAAGTTTTCCCCGTCGACATCCGAAAATATAATTGTAAATATCTAACATTTTTTTTGTCAGATTATAAACGTTAGATATGGAGAACGAGTTCCAGACGGACAGTGACCCCAAAACTTCCGGTCCACTGAGCTGTTGCTCCAAAACTCAGTAGCCAATCAGCAGGCAGCTTCCTAAGGCCCACCCACAAACCATGGCGAGGGAATCGCAAAAGAACAAGTGTAATTTCAAACAACAAAATACAATATTTTTGAAAGATTTTTTGATTTGTGAAATCGTTAAAATGTTGACACAAATCTAATTCCATAGGTTCCAATAAGGCACGTTAGTGCGGCAGATCCATTAAAGTACAGGATTCCTCCTGAAGCAAACTGGAAAGTGAAAACATATTAAACAGTCACTAGGGGGAGACTCTGCTGGTTGCAGAAAGAACATTGTTTTAATGGAAGACTACGGGGAACCTCTGTAAACCTTTTCCTGCTGAGTTAATGGTCTCAATCACTAGTTTCAGGTCCTCTCCAGTTATGTAAATGATGTTCTATTTTTTCATGTGGCATTTGCATGTTCTCCCTGTGCACGTGGGTTTTCTCCAGTTTCCTCCCACAGTCAACAAACAAGCAGAGGTTAATTGAACACTCTAAAGTGACTGTAGGTGTGAATGTGACAGTGTTTTTTTTTTTTGTCTCCGTGTGTTTGCCCTACGATGGCGACCGGTCCAGGGTGTACCCCGCCTTCGCTTTGTGTCAGTAGGGATTCGCTCCAGCCCCCATGACCCTCATGTGGAGGATAAAGTGGTAGAATATGAATTAGTTATTGTTCCAGTTTAGAGGAAAATAGACAAAGCATGACAGGATGGTATGGTCGGATGATGGATGGTATGGTCCAAGGTGCCTGGTTGCAGGTGACACCTGAGAACTTAACAAACATGGTGTTAACCAAGTTTTGGAGGCTTCAAAAATGGGTGTTCAGATTCTTATGGGTGACATCACGACAAGTTGTCACATGGGCAGATCCCATCTTCATGAAACCCAAGGTGATGTTATTTCAGAAATTGGTATTATCTTGTCTTATCTTATAATCACTGCCAGCAACCTGTTAGGAAACATTTTAAATAAATAGAAGCGAGAATAATGTTAGACCCCACTTTTTACTGCTTTTGGGTTGCTACCTTCACGCCGTGTCACTGAGCTTTTCAAGAAAAAGGACAAAATGGTCATTCACACCACGGGTGATGAGTAAATACCTGGATCGTAACATTTGTCTCTGTTCAGCCAGACATTTTTTTGGTAACTTGGATCAGAAACAAATCCTGTTTTTAATGTATTTGGAGTCTGTCTTTTATTGTTTTTCTTCCCCCAACTGCAACACTAACATCATATGACGGATGCATATGGTACAGTATTAGTTAAAGTGTCTGCTTGTATTATCACCAAAGAGGACTTGGCATGTTTTACTAAGTGAAAAATAGTTTCCATATGAGGACACTTTTGTTTCATGGCCCCAGTAAAGGAGCTGGCCCTGAACAGGCATCACATCTTTTGAATTTTGATTAAACTACTGCTAAGATTTCATCCCTTTATCCTCTACATGAGGGTCACAGTGGGCGCTGGTGCCAATCCCAGCTGATACAGGGTGAAAGGCAGGGTACACACTGGACAGGTCGCCAGTCCATCACAGGACCACATAGAGACTCACATTCACACCTATGGTCAATTTAGAGTGTCAAATTTACCTAATCTGTATGTTTTTGACCTTTGGAAGGCAACCAGAGAAAACCCACGCACACACACACTTTATTAAATTTGTAGTTTTTTGTAATTCCACTCTTCTAATAACTTCCACTCTTCTAAAAGACTTCTTAAATGTTTATGGACGTCCTGTCCACGATGCTTGACAGAGTGGTTTGCTGTTAAGCATCATAAATAGATTATTGGCATGTTGTGAGGAGTGCTGACCAAGGAAGATTCACAGAGGTGACACTAAGGTACAAGTCAGACAGGGAGATGATTACCCAGCCACATCTCTCCCTGAGTCATTCTCCTCTTCCTCACTGTTTTTGGCTTACACATAGTGCTTTATCCCCTACAGTATCGCCTCTGTTTCAAACTGCAAGACTTGTATTCCCCCTTATCACTTTTCATTTTTCCATCCTGTTTGTTTTACCCCCCTTTTACCTTCCTATTTACATTTTACCCCCTCCGTCTCTCTCTCTGTGCAAAAATGAATGTCATCCCTCTCTTGTCACATCACTATTATTTCACCACTTCACCAGAATCAGATGGGTTCTGCCATTTCACCTCCTTTTTATCACTGTCAGTGTAACCTTATGATGCTGAGATATAAAACTGTTCTCTTAGAATACCAAAATGCTCCTAAATTGATATGCTCATAAACTGATCGCTCCGTTTCCCCCCCCCCCACACTTTAATCTCATCAGTTTATGATGGTCTTTTTGCTCCATGTACCTCTTTCACACTAAATATAGTGGATATACTCAGGCGCATCCAAGACGTTGTTCTGCCCTGTGGTGATTTAGTGAGATAAAAAAAAAAAACAACAACCACAACACTGTTGCCCACGGTTGTGGTGGCTACTATTTTGCCATCTTTTACCTCAATTTCTCTTTAAAGCTGCAGTGTGTAACTTCTGTTGCCAAAACATTGCTTCCCCTTCAGACTCCACTCACTGCAGAGTGAGTGCAGGTGAGAAAAAGATTTTTCCTGATCAGTGGGAATGGGATATAAGTGTTGAGTTTTTGTGAAGTGGTCTGACGCTGATTCACACAGCCTGCAGCCAATGTGCTCCTCAACACCTTCACAACTTGCTTCCTCTTGACACAGTTTTTTTTATATATATATACACATATATATATTTTTAGACAAGCACTTCATGCTGGACATGAAGAGTGTTAAACTGTAGTACGCCCGGATGTTACATTCAAACCATCGTCAAACGTGTTCACACAGTCAGCTCCACATGACTCTCGCTCTGTGTTTCTCAGAATAGCAGTGTAGTAGATTTAGCTTAGAAGCAAGGATTACCTGCCGGGCCCAGGGGGCCCCCGAAGCCCAAGCCTCAGTGCTACTGTCTCCCTATTTTCACTACAACGTTATTCATCCTGATCATTTAATGGGGCCCTGAAGCCACATAACAAAGCTAATGGGACACATCTTAACAGGTCCCTTCAATCATATACCACAGTTTGTTATTCACCCCTGATATCTGAAAAAAAGGGCTCCTTAGCCAAATACCACTGGTTATTACATGATGTCTTTATAGGGCCCTTGAAGCTATTTTATCCATCCTGATGTGACAGGGCCCTCAGTTAAATAACAAAGGTTAAGTTATGCGATGTGTCTAATAGAGCCCCTCAATCAAAAGCATTAACTAGGAGAGTCTGTGAGATTCTTTACATGACAATCAGAATATTTTTAATTTAACCTTTTTTTCCCTTTGCAAGAATCTTCTTGCTCACATAAAATCAGTAACAAACGTAAAGAAAATCCTTATTTAATCACAGTTGCTACATTGTGCTTACATCATGGATTTACAAGAATAAAAATGCCTGCAGCATCCAAACCCCAGAGCATTTCTCTCTTATTACTTATTAATTCCATGTTTTTACTCGTACCTGGGGTTACATAGGTTCATTCAAATTACAACGCTGACAACATCATTTTGGAATTTACTCAAAAATGCTTTAACCCAAGGGTAATTTCCGCCACTTTGATAAGTAGATACACACAGATCAGCTACACATCCGCTCGAGCAATTTCTTCTCCATGAGCTTCTTTGTCTCCACGTTCTCCATGTACTGCTGCTGCTTTTTTATGTTTTCCTACATGTTGACAGCCACGAGAGAACGTGCTTGGACTTGTGCCACTCAGCTGTGGGTTGTAGTGTAGGAGACGAGTGAGGGATGCTCAACAGTAACGACAACACAAGTGATTTTCTCCACTCAGAGAAAATCGAGCCAGCACTCAGAGTAGAACATGTCCTGTGGCTGAACCGTATTGTTGTGCAGTGATGCTGCTGCAGGTGGAGGGGAAAAAAAAAAAGGTGGATGCTTGATCTCCTTTCTCATTTTTTTTAGAACGTTGCACCAAATCCTTATTTATTACATCACCGAATCAAAGTTTGCTTAATTATTCAAAAAAATAAGAAGAGCACACATAAAATACATATGCAGTAGCCTAATTTACAGCTGTAGCTGGAAATGTTCTTTTACCTTTAAATGTGTGTTTAGCGATGCACAGAGGTGACAGACAGAAATTGGATATTCTAACCATTGTCAATAATTGCTTTAAAATTATTCATTTGGTTTTCATAAGATTAGACAAATGGTGTTTTTACTCCGTTTAGTTGGAACTGACAGTGACATCACCTCTGAGTTAAACCACATTCCAGTTGGGAAGCATGGACGATACTAGTTGATAGTAATGCTCGTACACTATGTCCACAGATTAATAGAACAGTACTTTGTTCTGACTTAATGTGAAATAAATAAAATCGAAGTGCCAGTTCTGGCATGTGAAGGCCACTGTACTTCCCTGGTGCTTCCCCCGGAAAACCAGCGGGGAGAGTCCTCCATTTATGACAATCTGCACTCTGACATTAGATGTCACCAATTCTTACATACTGGAGCTTTTTATTCATCTCTATCTGCATTCATCTAAAACCAGCAGTGACTTGTGTCTGACCTTTCGAAGGCGATGTGGCGTGTGTCCAGCTGAGTGGTCACCACAGCTGCAGACAGTCTGGCTGCTACCTGCTCGTCACTGGGCTGCACCGCTCCCAAAACGCCCAAACCTGAGGCAGCGCTGCAGCTGGCGCCCGAATTCCCCCGGCCGGGCGAAAGCACCGCGAGGGACGAGACGGACAGGGTCTCGCAGTACACCAGCTGCCTGTCGTGGTCAACCTCCATCACTTCTGCACTGGAGCCTGTGAGACAAAACCATACCGCAGATATAGGTGATTCACATCAGAGAGTAGGTTGTCTTCCATGTTTACCTATTTTGTGATGCTGTGTTGTAGCTGTAAAGCCCATTTACTCTAAACACCAATCAACATGGTGACAATACCCTCCCTTGCAGCTCATTTAAAGCTATAGTTAGTTTTTGAAAGTTTATTTTTTGAATAAATGTAAAATAAATTGTTAAACTATTGCTTAAAATAATTGGCATCTGCTCTCATGACTATTACATTTGTAGTCTGGTAGTACATTAAAAATGAATGTATCCTTCTGGCACAATAACACGGAGTAAAGAGTAGAGTGTGACCTCTGACCTTGTCCTCTGAAAATGAAGCTCCGGTTTCCTCTCTGCCAGGTCATTTGTTCAAAGCCCATCAGGGTGGTGTCAACGCGGAGACACTGACCACTCTTCCAAACTCTGTAGGTGTCGCTGGGACAGATACGAGAGACCAAGGGCACTGAGGGCAAACACAGAGTCTAACTGTCCCACTTGTAATTACAGGCTTTTATCACATTGACAGATGGTGGGACCTGAAGTTATCATTACATCCATTCAGACAGGCAGATTGCTGTAGCTCTACCACATGTAGCAACAATACTGTTTATACTGTACATAGATGCAAAGTGCAATTTGTTACTATAGAGATTTGACTGAAAAAAACATCCACTTTTGGTTTTGGGTGAAAAGCTGTTTGCATTCTGCCAGGCAGGAAGTGTGTTAGCATCCATGTACCGGAAGAAACTGGCCACTTCAGCTCCACGGGGAGATGATAACACAATTTATTCCAGACTGGTCGACACTGGACTGTTTTTCTGATGAGACTGACACAAAGATTGAACTCACCCCAGCTGGTAAACTCCCATTTCATCTCCACATAGAAGTCCTGAGCCTGGACACAGAGAAGAGAAGGAGAAAGATGGATGGATGGAGAGAGAGAAAGATTTGGTCATAGAGTGTTGAATTTAGGGGCAGGCTGATGAAACAGTCCCTCAGGTACACATGCTTGTGTATGTGATTTATATACATGTGTATTAGGGAGGCAGCTGGAGCCTTTGAACAGGAGGACAAACTCTGGAGCTGCTGCTTTTCCACAATCTATTGAATCTCCACGGTTTCCTTTTAGGAGAATAACCAGTGCTCAATCTACTCCTGGGCGAAGATTGTCCTGTGGTGCTATTGTGGCTTGAAGGATAGTGCTCCTTACCTCTTCAGGGGATAGTGATGACTCAGATTACCCTGAGACAGAGTTGTGCAACACTGAGACATACAGAATCCTTTGAACACTTCTCTTCTCAAAATTTGCAATTATTTTGAAACAAACCTAAGATTATTTTCTTATTACAAATTCTTTTGATGTGCCATTTGCAGACGTGCATGACGCACAAAATAGTGCAATGTGTCCATGTATGTGTGCAAGCGTGTATGTCATGGGAGAGTTTCTCTGTCTCTCTTGCTACTTCTGCTTCACATTGTTGCATGTGTGAGCCAAATCCCACCTGGCGTAGTCGCTCCAGCAGGACGGGGATGCCCGCCAGTCTCTTGGCAGTCCTCTGGTAGTCACGGTAACGAAGCACAAGGCGCACCAGCTCTGGATCTCGGGTGCTCACTGCCTCCTGGAGAACTGAAAGAGTGAGAGACGGGGAATAACGTATAGTAAAGGAGAGACGATCACTGAGGCCTCATCTAAAATTGATGTATTTGAGAAATTTAAGGGACCAGCGAGAATTGAAGAGGAACTGAATTAGGCCAAAGGAAAAGCTGGAAAGACTAATTACTGCAGCTTCCCCTTCATTCATCAGGCCGTCACTCACAGGATGGGCTACACTAGTAAAAAGGCCTTTCTTTTTCTCTCTTAGCAAACAAAAGCTGTACAGGCTAATAATAAATCAGGTGAATGTAATCCAATGAACCCACATAATGATGTGCCAAAGACTTAAAATGCACTAATACATTAAAATATAATATCACACAACTAGGACCAACATCTTTGTTTTTGCATTTATTTCACATTCGGATATATAAATGGAGAGTGATAACAAAAATAGGATACTGGACTTCAGGGAAGGCTGTTATGCCAGACAATATGTATAATATAATATCACGGTTAAAACACAAATTGATTTTCATGCCTTTTCATTCTCGTTGCCAGTTGTAACGCCACACCACACTAAACTACACTACACTGCACAGTGCCAGCAGAGAGGAGACACTATATCTGGCAGAAGATAATGTGAAGCATTATGAGCCATTTGGGTTTTGAAAAAAATAAAAAAATATATGTACAAATCATTAAGGGACCAAAACTGCAAAACCAATCAGTGCCAATGTAAAATAGAGCTATTAAAAATCATTGTAGACTAGTTTGCAAATGTTACAGCATACGCCATCATGTCCTCATTTAAAACCAGAGCATTTTTAAGTCATTTGTGACTGAGTTTCCAAGTGGCATATTCAACTGTTTGGTCTGTAAAAATTCATTTTATATATAAATATACACTTATCTGACTATATCAACATTTACTTTTCACTATTCTCTTGTATGTCTCTTCTACATTTATGCAAGGAGCACGGTGCTGTGTTGTGTGCGTGCGGGTGACAGTGATTTTTTTATATCTCTTGTGTTTCTCATCGAAACACTGCCAAAGTTGGCACTGCATACACTGGTCACCTGCCAAGTGTGAAGCCGGTCGAGTGACCTGTTGTTGGACAGTTATGCAGTGAACTGAAAGACCGACTGAATGACTGACAGTCCTTGCATTTATAGATGGATAGATTAAACTGCTTTTGTCTTTGATTTCTGCTGTGGGTGGTGCCCCTCTGATTCCTGTGTGCTGCTGGCTGAGCATGGCTTCTAGTTTCCTGACCTGAGCTCTGTCTCCTTATCAATACCTAAGAACAGTAAGGACCATTTCCACCTCTGAGACATAGCTGGATCATTCAATTTATGGTTTAAAAACCAACAAACAAACAACTGCTACAACCTTTCTGCCTTCTTCTGTCTGTTTAAACATATACTCCTGCTTCTGCTGTGGGCTTCTATTGTTATTTTACCAGGATAATGCCATTTAGATTGCAACAAACGCACACCTCAACAAAGACGACTCGGCCAAATTGCAGACATTAGAGAGCCAAAGGACAGAAACCTAAAAGCAGTGACAGGCTAATGATTAAGATTCTACGTCCTTCCAGGAAACCAGGTTTTGTTGTGTAGATTGTTCCAGTCTGAAGGCGCACAATACTGGAATGGCTTTTTTGCACATACTGTTCATACACTGGGAGACTTGGGAGCGCAATCAATCTACAACCAAGTTCAGTCACTCCAAAGGATGATGTGCATCTATTGCAGTTAAACATAGCTTTCACAGCAATGTATAATATTCATGTCCTCGAAATGAAGTTAAATATTTAATCAGAAGTGTGAGAAATCCTCATCATTTACTCTGATTATACCACAGACTCATAATTACTTTGACAGCGTTATTATTGTATAAAACGAAGCATGAAAGTCTTTCATTCTGAAACGCACTCCAAATCCTCCTTGAAAATTCTCTATACGTACACAGCTCTCCCTTCATTCTCACACGTACGCACACACTCACCGGTCCATCCATTGCGGTTCTCCTTGCTAACATCCGCCCCATGCTGCAGCAGGACCCGAGTGCAGTCCAGGTGTCCCAGAGTAACAGCCAAGTGGAGAGGAGTCCGCCCACGAGGGTCCAGAAGCTCTAAATCAGTCTGGATGTAATGAGAAGAGAGTGGATGGAGGAGAGGATAAGAGATGACAGAGGAGCAGAGGGGAGAGGAAATCGGGGTATTAGTGTGTCACTGTTGTGGTCTTCTTGCTCAGACAGGGAGGGAGAGAATAATGTGTGCTGATGACAGAACAGTGACAGGAGCTAATCACTCTGGCACCACTCACACATAGTTCGGTCCCACTTTCCTGGCCATGATAGAATGGTTGTTTTAACCCCAACTCTGATCTCAGAGCTGTTTCTGTAGCCTTATATCTGACACCCTAAAAAGCAGATCTAGTCAATAAGCAGAACTGTCCTAGATCTGCCATATACATCTTTAAAAACCAATGATTTTTTTCTTCTGAATGTGTAAACTGCGCTGGTCTTAAAAAAACAACAAAGAAAACAAACAAAAACATTGAGCAACAGCACAATTAATGCTGTCAACCTAATTTGTCAGCCATAATACATTTGTGTTAATCTTTATTATTAATCATACCAGTGCTTTGATGCTCTGAATTTAAAAGATTTATTGCGGTTAGCTTTTAAAATCCTCTCCGATCATCCAAGATGCTCAACGTGACGATGAAGGATGTTTGCACCATCTTTAAAAAGAATAAATTCATGAAAATGGGATTTATTAGAACACATCACACCACATTTATTAAAAAAAAAAATCCTTAGTGTTTCTCATCTCTGGAAAAACAATGACAACAGGCCATTAGCTTATCATAAATGCTGCAATCAGAGTGACAGCTCTCTGACGCACAAGAACAATTCATTTTTACTTAAACACGGTGTTAATTCGTGAGTTTGAACTGTCCTTCTGGAGAGATTATACATTCCGGGTAAAGTACCTGTTACCATCAACATCTTAAAAATCCAGGAATTAGTGACATCAAACAGTCGGACTACAGGTCGTAACAAACGGAGGACTCCACAGCTCACTCACTTTTCTTTCCCAAGTGCGTCTGGGAACTACAGTGGGCTTTACATACAAGAAAGGGTGTCCTCCTTCATTTGTACAGTAAGGTTTCACTCCAGTGAAACACAGTCTGGAGTGGTTTGTCTATTTGGGCTGTTGTAGAAACAGTGGCATAAGATTGCGATCTCCATAAAGCAAAGCCTTTGCTTAAAGTACATATAAAAGAGTAATTCTAAGGCGATAGAAAACCAATTGATTTATATCTTAAAACAATTTAGACTTTAACGGCTAGATAAAAGTGCTATACATCTTATAATCAAACGTGGAATAGTGATGTAAAGGTCTGGTCTATATTGCAGGTGTTTATATTATTTGGATTTCCAGTAGCGTAGGTGCAGGCATACTGGAACACTTGATTAATCACTTGCTCTCGCTTCCCTCTGACATGCATTCTGCTGTATCATACAGACGCAGTAATGTGACATAATTGATCAGCAATATTCCTACAAGCCAACAAGTTGTAGCTGTGTCAGACTGCAAAAGAGCGGCGCGCGTTACTTACAATCTGTTTATCATTATATGAACTGTGGCGCTGGTGCTTCTAATGAGATGTCATGTCTTCTCATTTGATTTAATCAACTACAAGCTCTGTATTGAAACCGCCCGTCGATTTCCCCGAGCCGGTTTTTATGCTCCTCTGCCTCGTGTGCTCCTCCAACGTCAGCAACTTTTACCACGCTGGTCTCACATCTGTCAGCCGCTATCCAGGGTGTAGGATGACCCAAGGTCAGCTCTGTCAGTCTGCTGCAGGCTTGAATTCTAATTAAGGATTACTTTCAAAGATAAGTGGCATGGCTTCGATTGAGCAATAAAGACCTCAAGGAAGCTGTGAAAAATTATTAGACCGTGGAGAACGCAGAGTGTCTGACTTTTTATAGTGTGCATATATATCAGTATGAATCCTATAGCAAGTGATTTCAATGGAAAAGTAAGCAATATCTCCACCATTGCACCAGTTGGCACTCAGGCCCTAATAGCATGGTATGTTAATGTAATGTAAAAGTGTTTTGTTGTGTAATGTAATAACACTGCAGTTACTGCAGCCTTCTGTTTCTGTTACGTGCGAGGGAAATGAGGGAAAACCACACAGCACAAACACAACCACGCACAAGCGTATGAATGCAAATACAGTCACGGAGGTGGACTTCAGAATCCTCACATACACGTGCTCTCCAAATGTGACAAGCGTATCCTCTGGATAGTTTGGATAATAAGGAACCCGATACCGTGGTGTTAAGTGTGTGTTAATGGACGTATTATCTCTGTACAATCTGTAACTCTATTTAACAGCTCTCTGTATCCCTGAAAGGAAAGAGACGAGAGGACGAGATGGACACAAATAATGTGGATCATTAAGAAACGTGTAGCAATGTGTTCAGGAGAGAGTGATGGAAAAGAGCGACAGATTGCTGGTGTAAATGATGGAAAACAAAGGTAGAGGGAGGGGTGAGGAAATATAATAGAAAGGGAGGAAAAGGAGAGAGAAAGAGACGACAACATGGAGGTGATGCAACGAGCCATGGAGGCTGGGGAATTGATGTGATAGCGTGTTATAGCAACGCAAGGGAGGAAAGTGAGGCGTCAGCGTTATTTGTGTGTGTGCTGCATAGTGTGAATGTAGCCCAGGTACAACATGCAAATACACACTCTTAGTACTGCATGTGTGTGTGTGTGTGTGTGTGTGTGTGTCTGCATATGTGTCTCAAAGGACACTGCAGAAAAACATGTTAGTCAGCCAAAATGTAAAGAACTGTAAAAGTCAAAAGGAAGGATTTGAAGGTGTCCATCGTGGTGAGGTGTATAAATAGTAAGCATTGAGTATCGGGTTTTGGGAATCTGATCAAATTTATGTCAGAAACCCAAGGGAGAAAAACTGGAGCATGAGGAACTGGAACAAGTTGGTGTACTCGGCTCTCCTTTTATTTTATTTGTTTGTCTTTTTTATGGTAGCACTTGTCTCATGTCCTTTCATTTATTGCTCCCCCTTTAATTGGCTATGTGTTGGTGAGGGTGAACAAAAACAAGGAAATATGGAGAGGAGGGGTGGAGAGCGTTGAAAGAAAGAGGGGTGATAGTAAAGGTAATGATTGGGATTATCACATAAGAAGGCAACTGGGAAATGGACTGCATTTATACAGCACTTCTCCAGACGTTCTGACCACTAAAAGCATTGTATTTAAGAGTTCACATGATGCAGCCATACCTCGTCACATCGTCAACTGTGCACACACACCTTCTCCATCATTCACACATCCCATCCTCACACTGATGACACAGCGGGCAAATAGAGTTTCTGTGTCTTGGCCAAACAACACGATGATAGACTTCATCCCTCCTGAGCTACAGCTTCCCAAGAAAAGGCAGACAGGTAACCCAGAGGATGGATGGATGGATAGATAGATAGATAGATAGATAGATAGATAGATAGATAGATAGATAGATAGATAGATAGATAGATAGATAGATAGATAGATAGATAGATAGATAGAAATGCTTCTCACTTAATGAGCTTGAGAGCACCTCATTTCTGCTTCTGACCTCAAAACCTTTAGTGAGAGAGCATCAGAAACCTGCCTCCACACATGTTTTCTCACCCATCAGTTTTTCTACACCTTCAGTCCTTGACTTAAATACAACAAAAGATGCTACATTACATCATGATACACTCTATTGTCCCATGGGCACATTTATTTGCCTTGCTCAAAGGTAAACGGATCTTTTAAGTGGAAGGCAGGCATCTCTAATGTGTGTGGATATTTCGATCTAACAATTCTCTGTCATTTTAACTGGAAACCATCATGGCAGTATGACACATACCCCCTTTTTTAAATCGTCAAATCAACAGGGGTAATGTGAGAAATGTGCTGTGATGACACCTCGCAGCGTTACCAGGAACCAGTGTCGGTCTCAGACTGCAGCCTGCTCTTCATTTGGTCTAATTTGCATCAGAATTGGCCGAGACAGAGCGAAAGTGATTCTGATGGCAGACAGACTTTACCATTCCACCTAGAGACTTAAAATCCACACCATGAGAACAGTGCAAACTGTATTGGTGGGTAAACAGAGGAGGGAGTGGGATAGCAGTGGTTTCAACATGTTTACATATTATTCATGTCAACTTTTCATCGAAATCAAGAACAAATCAAATCTTGCAGACTTGTGTGCACCACATGCAATGAGATGTGTACCTCCATAGATATATCACATATGTATCATTTTTATTATCGCTTCTTTAAAACAATATTTCTTTTGCAAAGCGCATTGTGTTGCCATGTACAGTACATGACTAAACGTGAATACAATCTAAATACAGATTGACTTTACTGTCCACTCTGTTAAATGCAAGTGAATGAAACAAATAGTATTTTAGTGTCCAAAACATAACTTTCAACTAAAGCTGCAACTAACGATTATTTTCATAATCGATGAATCTGTCGATTATTTTCTTTCGCTTGGTGCATAAGGTGTTGAAAACGTTAAAAAAATGTTGGAACCTGGAAATAATGAGGTTCTCAAATGTCTTGTTTTTAAATGGTTTCTTTGTTATCGGGAGCAAAGAAACCAGAAAATGTTCCCATTTAAGAAGCTGAAACAATCAGAAATCTTGTTTTAATAATGAAAAAAGCTTCAAACCGATTCATCGATTATCAAAATTGTTGACGATTCATTTAGTAATCGATTAATAATCGGGTAATTGCTTCAGCTCTACTTTCAAACATGGAAGCAGAGAAACTGGAGATGCAATATCTCACTCTCCAGATGATCGTCGTGGCGCAGAATTGTGCGTGGAAGTTATGTTGCGATGTTCTGTGCTGTGGTCATAGTCAGCTTTGTAAGGTCTGCAGCACGAAAACGCCTCCAAATGGGATTTAATCCGAGTTGAGAAAATTGGATTTTTGCTGAATGTGAATCTAAATAAAAATCTGAAATTTTAAAAGAAAAACCTGATTCCTCTGTTTGATTGAGGCCTTAGTTGTGTATACATATAGCCATCTCGCTCTCCCTCTCTCTCTCGCTCTCGCTCTCTCTCTCTCTCTCTCTCTCTCTCTCTCTCTCACGCACACAAAACTGTGTCCCATTGGACTTTGACTTGTGTGGTTTGGTAGTTAGAGGAGGGACATTATGTCATCCCTGCTTGTCCCTAGTTGCTCACTTACTCTTCTCTCAACAATGAACTCATAATGAGGGCATACTGTGGTGCGGTCTGAGGTGAAGGGTGTGTTTTCTTGACTTGAGGTGTACTATACTGTAAATATGAAACTGTCTAATTGGCTTGAGAAAATACACAGATTTATTCCATTAGTGTGTTTCTTATTTTAAAACTGGAGTGCATAACTTTACATTCATATTTATTATGCATGTTGCATTCAAACCATTGTCAAATGACCTCCTTCAATGCTGACTGAAACTCTCAGCTGTACACTATTCTCTCACTTCCCAATATAGTGGTGTTTACATCTCATGTTGCCCGTTGTGATTGGGATTTGTTTTATGTCAAGACAGTTGGAGGCAACAGGAACATTGCGCTATTATAGCAAGATGACTGCAAACTGGTTTTAGAAGAGAAGTGTTCAACTGTTTGATGGAATAAAAGCTTTTTCTTCAACTTCAGACTGTCGAATTATATTAAGTTTGGTTGAGTTGGCCGCGTGTAGCCACTTGGACGACCTAATCAATTATCTTTTAGAGTTTGTCTGTTTTGCCTTTCACCCACGTAAGTAGAGAACATTCTCAGTATGTGTTCACTGCGGGTTTGTTCTCTTCTGAAAATAAAGTCCAGGTCAAACTGTTCCATTATTAAACAAAATGTTCCTAAATTCCACATTATGAGAAGAAATTGCTGCATTTTAAATGAAAAGTAAAGTAAGAACTTTTTTTCTTTCACCATACATACATGTTTGCATATCATAGAAGTTATACCTCTCTAGTCTCCTTTTTATCCTCTGTCAATCCTCTAAAACAAAGATCAAGCATGTTTTAAATGTTTTTGTCTGTCATCATTACTTTGATTTTCTTTCTTTGCATCAGACGCTCTCTTTTTAAAGTCTCTCTGTCCTTAACCCGTATCTTTGTCTTATTGTCAAATTCTTCTCTTCTTCTTCTCTCCTTCCTTCCCACTCTTTCATTCATTTCTTCCCATCTCACCCTCTTCAATAGAAAGCTCAGTGGAGGTTGCATTATTGATGGGCATCTGCTCCTTCTCTCACCTCCCACTCAGTGTGTGCCCAGCCTGATGCAGCTTGGCAGGTACTTAGGCCCACATCAATCTTTCATACAAAAACCACACCATACACAAACACAGAATTGTGCATATACACACAGGAGCTTTCCCAAAATGTTTGTGCATGGGAAGCACAAGAGCAGAGGGTGGCGATGGGAGGGAGGAGTATAAAAATAACTTCTCCTTCCTCTGCGTCTCCTTTTGCCTCTTTTATTCTCCATCCACAGCAGACTTGGACAAACGCAAGGCTACCATGAAACGTTGATCAATGTTCTCTGTGACACTGCTTCAGAAATAAGAGTTTAGCGCAACACCATCATCATGCATCACCTATGGTGGTGTGACCATGACCGATGCCCTGCAGACAAACAAACAAGCATGTTTACAGTAATACATCCAAGATTCATTTCCACTTCTGAAGGTGCATGTGAGGACTGCACAATGCAGCAGTGGAAACAAGACCAAATGGACCCAAATAGTGCTGAACTATTTTCTAACACATGATCGAAACAGAACCGCAGACACGGGCTTAGAGAGAGAAATCACAAACGAGTGGGGTGATGATGGAACTGTCAGAATAGCAACCAGAAAGAGAGAGAGGTTCTCTGATGCTTATCTACAGGTGCTGACACCTGTCTCTTGCAATGAGCTGACAGACCTCACCAAAACACTCACTCCTTATTCTCAAAGATGCAAGCGTGCCCACAGATGGAGACAGTGCGTTCACTACAGAACAGTCAGATAATGTAGCAGCTGTAGCCTGTTGTGGAAAAAAACAAAAAAAACATTGTGTTGTGTTCAGGATCATTTTCTCTGGGACTTTCAGGATTTCACTGCCTGAAGATGTGCAGATCACATTAAATGTTGATGTTGGTATATATTTATTGACCAGGGACGTGCGGTCAGCCAAGGCAGGTGAGGCAGAGCCTCCACTGGCATCATGACAAGTAAAACACTAATAATGATAAATAAATGAGTCCACTTGTCTGTACAAAAAGTGTGTTTACAGTATGATTCCAATCATTTTGATCATTTTTAGAGTCAAAATCCCTGAATTTGCACATTTCCTGTTCAAATACGGGGGATAAACGTGAGGTGAGGCAGCTGCGAGGTGTGAGGTGTGCTATCCCTCACACACTGGGTTGATGCATGTGTGTCTGTATGTGGCCAATATAATGTTTGCAGACGCGTTTATTGTACATTGTCTTGCTAATTGGATAAAACCACAGTGACAAGGCATAAGGTGAAGCAGACTGTACCTTGCTGCACTGAAGGTGCTTCGTGCTGCTGTTCTTGGAGGGTGCAGAGCAAATTTGTTCTTACCGAAAACAAACGCTGATGGGTATGAAATATAACCAGTAATAAATATAAATGCTACCAACTGACTAGTGAATAAGCTGCTTTTTTGGGTTGATGTATTTGTTAATCTGACCTTGAGTCAGTGCCTCACCAGCCATGGCCCTCACTTCATGTATTTTGGATAAACTTTAGTACCTCAGTTAATGTTTTGACGACATAGTTAGCTGTTTAATCCAGTTTTACTTAGCTTTGGGTTTGAGTAATATTGATGGAATTGTTATTAGTTTGTAGACTTTGTGCAGGCACCTCAGGACTTTGCGGTTGTTGGGAAAGAACATTGGTATCTGCTGGACAGCTGGACAGGAGGGCTAGTGGGCTACATGATCCTCCTGGAGCGTTGAGGAGCAGAAAAAAAAAAATCTCGAAAAAAAAACAGACCCGCAAAAAAATCTCTCGTAAAATTCAATTCACAAGGTGAATTGTTTAAAGTCACTGTATGGTCAATTATTGTTGTATTTGTATTAAATCTGGATATTTTGTAAGCATGCAACAACTGTAAATTTAAATGACATTCATTTGATTGATGATATTGTAACAAATATGCTAGCTAATTGAGTTATATCAGAAGCGTCTGTACAGGGCTTTCAGACATCTTTGACAACATCAAGCTTGACAAACTTAATATTGACACTGCTACTCTTCAGCAGGCACAGCTTGCTGACTGCAGCTCCATAAGGATACAGAACTACACATTCTGGCTTGGTAAATGTACAGACAAAACCTGACAAAAACACCCCGCTTGACTCTCCAGTGAATCTTGCATTTCATACATAAATCTGCTGTGTCTACAACCTCATCACCAGAGTCAAATGGCAAGGAGCTCAACGTGATCAGAACATTCCATAAAAACTCATGTTCCTTGCTGCTGAACGTGAATCCTGGTCAGACTGCCTTGGAGATGTTGGAGTGGGGAAACTTGACATAATTCCAGACCACTTACAGCACCAAAAGTGACACGCACCACTTCCTCATTCTCATCAAGGTTGAACATCTGTTCAAGCAGATCCTGCAATTCAAGCATAATGCACACCCACACACAACACAAGCGGTTTTACCAACCCAGCCATGATCTTGCTCTTCCTTACTCCCCTTGCCCAAGCACTCTTAGCCCACAACCAGTCAAGTGCACTCGCTCCAGCATCCCACACAGAGTTAGGACTCCAGGGGCTGATAGATTGCATATGCTTAAAAGGAGTTTAAAAAAATCCCACCTCCCATTTCAACAAGAACGTTGACTGGGTCATCTCATTTACAAGTGAAAGTGGTCCAGCAGCTACTTAAAGATGCAGTGCATAACTTTTTTTTGAATTTTGTTGTTGATGATATCTTTATTCTGTCTGTGTTTGGTCTGTTGTTGAGCAAGATCATCTTCTTCTGAAACCTTTTGTGGCTGCTTATTTGTGTTTTTAGACTCTGGCCTGTTTGCAGTGGTCTTCTTTTAAAAACCCAATGTTGCTGCTGCCTCTGTCTTGACATAGAACAAATCACAAAACACAGGGCGTTGTGTGGAGCTGATAGGCTAAATCAGCATTGTGTTTGTGTTTAAAGGACATTTGTTTATATTTTAAGGTCACACACTCACACTCACACACTGGTTTTAAGGCCCAGGACACACGACATGATGCTGCCTCAGTTGACATGTTTGGAGGAGAAAGACTTTACTTTATCAGAAGCCTCTTGAATGAGATGTGAAACTTCAGGCCAGTTGCTACAAATGCTGCAATGTGTTTTGGATATTTAAAGCATTTACCCAACCAACTCTTGCCTTTGCGGCTCAGAACAAGGGCCTTTCTGCATGGAGTTTGCATGTTCTCCCTGTGTGTGTGGGTGTGTGGTTGTGTGGGTTTTCTCCGGGTTCTCTGGTTTCCTCCCACAGTCCAGAGACATGCAGATTTGGGGATTACATAAATTGGACACAAACGGTTGTTTGTCTCTATATGTGGCCCTGTGATGGACTGGCGACCTGTCCAGGGTGTACCCCGCCTATCGGCCTACGTCAGCTGAGATTGGCACAGTGCCCCCTGCGACCCTCATGTGGAGGATAAAGCGGTAGGCGATGGATGAATCCAAATCATCAAACAAGGGCAATAGACTGTGAAACTGTGCGTACAAAAGTCCATGGTCTATCAAACGGTGTGTCACCAACACCCTGCTGTAGACAAGAAAAACAGCAGAATGGCTTTCACCTGTGATGCCTTTGCCACATCCTGGGCTTCATGTAGCAGGAAAAAGTAATTGACGGCCCCCTCAGGCTAAATATGTCCTGACGGACGCATGCCAACAATCTCGACTGAGAAAATGAAAATGTTGAGAGTGGGGATGGTAGATAAATAGCTGTAGGTAACAAGGGGTGGAGGTGCACCAGGAGAAGCACATAAGGAAAACTTTAAATAGTAGCTGGATATGATTTGAGGAGACAGAAAGACAGGTTGTAGAGAAAAGGCTTAAAGAAGACGGCTACAGAGGCAGAGCAGAGGCAAATGTGGCAGATGGGTCCCATTTAAAGTTTAGACTTAGGGTGACAACAATGAACACGAGAGCCTTCATTTATGGCTCTGTTTCCTCATGCCAGCCACCTAGCATACGATTTTATAATGCTGATGTAGCATTAGCACCTTGCCGAGGGCATCATTATCAAAGCCCACACTGAAGGAGAAAGAGAGAGCTGGGGACAGACACATGGAGACACAGAGAGGACAAAGACCAGCAACAGAGAAAGAGAAGACAGATCTATGTGTCATTTCCTGCCTTTGTCTTAAGATAGATCATTACTCCTTAAATGGCCCTGGTCTTTATCAATCCCACTGTGCTTTTACGTCTGTGTGCAATCCAGACTGACTCTGTTCCTGGTCAACAGCACTCATTATTACCTATTCACTTCCTGTCCGCTTCTGTGTTCACTCTTGTCATCGCCTTGTCAGTCCCTCTTCTTCTCGTCAGTACATTGTGTCATTAACTATTGCCTCCTTGCTTTACACAATTGACCTCTTTACCTATCATGCTGCCAGTTCTCTTATTCCCATCCATCTTAATTCATGACAAGTTTTATTATTAGTTTTATGACTGACCGGAACCTTTAAAACCTGAAATCTCATCCCTTTTTTAATATGCGTTATTCTTCCTATTTTTTTTTACGACATCTCATCTTTATCTTTCCCATTGTACTTTCTCTGTGGACAGCTGTGTGTTCCTGGCATTTCTTCTAACCCTCTTCCAATTCAGTTTCCTTTCTCTGGCTTTTTGCGTTGTAACAGCCTTGGCAGACTATATTTTCAACATGCAATCTGGTACATGCTGCTTGTGGAAAATTGGGAAAGATGGGAGTCTTCCACTGCCATCTTGAAAAAACCCCAAAACATTCTGAATACATTCACTAACGACTCACAACTGCTGCATTGTTGTACAGGAAGAAAATAAGAGAGCAGTCGAGAGACAAAGTACTGGATGTTCAATAAAATGAGTCTCATCATTTCAACAAAAGGCAAACAGACCATTATAAGCTCTGATAAGGAGATGGCTACAGATGACCTTTTTTTTCTTTCTTTTTTTACTGTGGAATTATCCAGTGTACTGTCTCAAAAGCTAAATTCATCAGAGCCCATGCATTATTGTGTCATATCTACACAACACTGTCTTTGTTATTTGGACTGTAACAGCATGTGATATCCTAATGCCTATCATGCAGTAAAATGGAAAATATAACAAAGCACTGCATTGTTATATTATATTATAATGTTGATGCCACAAGGATTATGCATATTTCCCTCAAATATTCCTATTCTACTCCCCCTTTTTTCTGTTGTGGTTCATAATATGTATCTGCCCATGTCTTCTTTAGGGGAGCATTCACTTTAGTTAGATAAGTTTGTGTGTGTATGGCAGATGAGCTTTCCAATGTACTTAAAAAACAGACAGTTCCTTAAGGAGTGTTTACTGCTTTTTATAGTGGTAGCTCCTTTTTTAATTAGGGATGTATGACGTACTTATGTATAGTCAGTGTGTTGCATACAGGGGACAAAGTACAGCATGCTGCTTGTTGGACAGGGAGACCTAAAACATGACTTATGCATTGTTTTGCTGTGAACAAGGACAACAGAGAAAGCATGTTATAGCCCTTCAAGAGCCCAACTAAAAAAAGCAATTCCATCTGAACAGTATGCTATGTTTTAAAGATTTATTTTTTCAGCCCAACTAAAAAAAGGAATTCTCTCTGAACAGTATGCTATATTTTAAAGATTTATCAGTGGTTCAGCATGGTGTGCAGACGACCCACAATGGCACTATATTTTTCTCAACGTCATCCAATGTGCATAAAAGCAACAGCACTGAAGCTATGTTACTCCACAGCATAGAGACAATAAACTGCTGTAAATAACAGGGTGGTTCAATAAAGTAACATTTGGACAATTACAACAAGCCATTCCCCATCATTGGTCGAAAACAACTGGGTCCCAATGCTGGTTTTGACTGGCAGAACAAGCGTATTGCTAAAATGACAAAGCATATGATTGTAATATGATTTTCCTCAACCAGTATCTTCTGTGGAAGTGATATTTGTACAATCACTATCTTTACTGCACTGCACCACGTCTTCTCCTCCTTGGTTGGCCTATCTGGACATTGTCAAAGTAGGTTAGTGATAAATTTAGGTTGTGGCCTTGGTTTTCATGTTAAGAATATTCCATTGTAAACATCCAAATCTAAGTTTAGGTCAGTGCATGTAATCAGGGCAGCCAAATAGTGCTTGAGCATTTTTCAGAGCGATAGTTACAGTCCCTGTGCTGTCAAAGTGTGTTGGACCTTATTCTTCTTATGGGAGTGCCATAGTTATCATGAAGGGTGCTTGACACCTGTCACTAGCATTTCATGCTTGTTAGGCTGATAAAGTTAGTGCTGAAGAATGTTGCGTGTCTGCACGGTACAAACGGTCAATTCTGGGATCTGATGTGATGCTACCTTTGTTAGTTTAATTGGAAGTTTGAATATGCAAAATATGAACACAAAAAACACTGGACAATACATATAAATCCATGACGCATACTTACATTTTCTTACACCCAACATACAAACACATGCAATAAGCAAGAGACACAGAGGTGGTTTGCATCTAAAATTACAGATTTCATCCACAGTGAAATGGCAACAAGAACAGCATTTTACTGCCTGTCTCCTCAAACCAAGGGAACTGATAAGGTTCAGGAGAATTATGTCTGAGAGAGTGCCTCTGAAATGGCATGAAAACAGTGAGGGAAAGTTTTTTTTTTACCAGTGGGAAGATGTTTAATCTGCGCTCACTCTCGGGGTAATAAACTCTGAAGTGCACACTGGTTTTTATTGGCTACAGCTCTGATCAGCATCAGTAGAGAGACCAGGGTGAAAACGCTAATTTCTTGTTCATCTGCTTAATTTTTGACAGAGATTAAGCATTTCTGGTGGAACGCTTTGAGACGCATTCATCTTTTGGCCTTTAGCATACACGTTAGCATTAATGACTGTAGAGATCCTTACATTTTAAAATTATTCAAAGAGTTGATTATGGTCGTTTTCACACCTAATAGTCCGCTAGACTCGGTTCAATTGGGGGTTGCAACATTCAACTGGTCCCAGTTCGCTTTCACACTGCACTTTAATGAAACGAACCGAACCTTTTGAATAACGTATTCCCCTCCTCGCCTGCGGCAGCGCTGCATCAAGAATTACTGAAGGAGAAGACAAGACAAACAATGAACAAGATAACTTGCTCATCTGTTGGTTAATGCAGGGCAACTTCTGTTTCCACCACATACGAGCAAAACATGGAGCTGCATCAAATCCTCTCGGTCTTGTTATTTATTTTTTATTTTTTCATTTACTAGTGATTTTACACCAGACTCCTGTAGTTGTTGCAGATTAACACATGTTTTTAGGATTTTTAAGTAGTTTTAAGTGATCTACAGTTCGGCGCTGTTCGGCTTGATTTGTGTGTGGGACGTCTCTTCCTGTGACAGTCTGACCAATCATCGCATAGTACCTACTTAGCACGCTTGGAACCTCGACGGAGCAGGCACTAAGACCGCGGCGTGGCGTGGCGAGGCGAGTGGAGCCGGTGGAAATGCACCATTGGAAGATTTAAGTACATTACCTCAGGGTGTGACTTGAATATGAGGTCTAAGTTGGGTTTTAGAGCCTCAGCGTTGTCACTATATGAGATCAGTTTTGCCATTTATGCCCTAATAGTTTATGGTCAAGGGTTAACTGGTAAATGTCACTACCACATTCCCTCACTGTAAATGAAGGGATTGTGGTAAACCAGTTGATGGCTGGGGCACTTGCTGACTATCCTGGTGTAAAGAGAGGGCTTCCTGGGTTATGATTTTCTAACCAAAATAAGGTAAGCGTGTGCATGAAAGTACATGTGTGATGTCTTGAGACCGCAGTATGAAGCATGCAGTCTAAAAATGTGTTCAGTAAACCCGCAGAGCATCTGTTGTGTAATGGCAAAGCGCTATAGTACGTTTTCAAAACATAGAATGACTGAATTCACATGAATACATGTTCTTACACGTCTCACACACACACAAACAACAGTATGGCTGGTATTTTAAGGAGTCCTTCAACTTACACTGAAGTTATTTCACCAGCAAGGGAAAATAATTCTTCATGCTCTAGATTATGAGGAAAAAATCCTCCTCTGGAGAGTGAATATAATGCCTTAATGATTGGATTATTGTATTTGCTGTTATAGTTCTCTCTCTCACACACACACACACACACATGACCAGCATCTGCATTGTTTCACCCACACAGAAAGCTTTATAGGTGCTGATGGGAAGGTAGAGAGCCTGTATAATTTTGAGTAGAAATCACACAATAATGCCACACAGGCACAAAAGCACCAGTGACTCACACATACACTGTACATGTACACACTGCAACACAGTCAGACTCAGCAGTTACACTCATTTGCACTTGGAATATATCCAGAGATGAACTCCTGATAAAACTTCCCATGCATACGAGAATCACTGGGAAGATGAATATTTTAAGCCCCAGATGCAGTGCAGTGAGAAGCACAGATGCTTGACATGTAAAGTCTAAAATAAGTGTCTCCCTCCACTCTGCTGATAACACTTAACTGCGCTAATCCAATTCATTGACCAGTCTCCTGTGTGAGGTGGTCCATGGGTGGGATCTACAGTACATCACCGTCAATTAAATCAACATGACCATTTTTTATAACAGCTGGCAATAAAGGCACAGGCCTACACGTGTGGTGTATAGGTGGAGATATGTGTTTGCTCGTTGCTCTCTGTCTCACCTGCTCCTTCGTTGCCAGCTCTTTCTCTAGCTGTCGGTGTTTGTTGTGCCACACCAAATAGTGGATAGGAAAGCGACTCTTCTCCGGAGTTTTCTTGGCAGAAATCATCCTCGGATCATGCTGTGCCTCCTGCTCTTCCTTCGCTGTGGATTGTAATGGTACTTTGTGATTAATTGACGCTATACAATCACACCTATCATCCTTTACCGGCGGAGATGGCTAAAGGCGTAATAGGGGCAGCCTTTACGCGTCAGGAGCAGTGGATGACTCCCCGATTTACGCTCTGCTTAAAATAAACGGCATACTGTATGTCCCGTAAAATCACTAAAAGACAGAAGTCTGTCTTTTGGGTGTTGAGAGTAGATTAGGCGACACCTTTATGTCTCAACCAGCCGCTCATCCACCTCTTGCCTCCCTCCTCTCTTTCTTTCTCCCTGCCTACTCTGTCCGCCTCTCCTCCCATCCGCTGGTGTCTGAGAAAGATGCGTTGACAAGCTGCAGCGAAATGTGCGCACACTCAGCCAGTCCTCTGCTATGCTGCCATGAAAGAGCACCGCAGAAATCATAAGTACACAAATGCTGAAGACAGAAAAAACCCTGCAAGATTCCTGCATTAGCCCTACATGAATCTATAGTCGTGATATAAAGATTAAAATAAAAAATTAAATAAGAAAAATATATATACATAGAGAGAGGGGAGACATTTGTGTTTCATTCACTTATTTTTTATTACGTTTAGAATACATTATATTATATTCCTTATGTCCTTTACATGTAGATCTGTGAACCTTCTCTGTGGTCTTCTCTTCTTTTCCAGCAGCATCCTTTGTCCCATGTAATCACTATGCCTCCTCTGCATGTGACCAAACTATCTCAACCTTACCTCTTTTACTTTATTTCCAAGTGTTAAACCTGAGCTGTCCCTTGAACATGCTGATTTCTAATAATCCTGTCCATCCTGGTCACGCTCAAGAAAAATCTCAGCATATTCAGCTCTGCCTCCTATCTTTGAGACACTGTCTCCAAGCCATACACCAAAGCTGGCCTCAACCAGTCTTGTACACCTCCCCTTTAACTTTTGCTGCGATATTTCTGTCACACATCACTGTGACACTCGTCTCCACCCACTCCACCCTACCTGCACTCTTTTCTTTATCTCTCTTGTGCACTGTCCATTGCTTTGGATGGTTGACCCCAGGTATTTAAACTCCCCCTTCTCTACTCCTTGCATCTTTACTGTATCGGTCTCACTGTGATTGACACACATGTATTCTGTCATGTATTCTTCCTATGCTAACCTTCATTTCTCCTCTCACCAGTGAGTACTCCCACCTCTCCAGACACTATTTCACCTGTCCCCCATTCTCAATTACAGATTACAATATCATCTGCAAACAACATAGTCTACAGAGAGCCCTCATCTTTCAATGTGTCCATCACCATTTAGCACATTTAGTATCAGAAGGGTCTCAGAGTTGATCCCTGATGTAATCCCACCTCCACCTTGAAGCCATCCATCACTCCAGCTGCACACCTCACGTCATACATGTCTCGCACTACCCTCACATATTTCTCCGCCACTCCCGACTTCCTAATACAATACCAAAGCTACCTGTTTTGACACCAGTTCATACGCTTTCTCTAGATCCACAAAGACACAGTGCGACTCCTTATGTTCTATACTACATTACTATCCTCTATATGCCATTACTGCTCTCAAAGCAAAAACCTCACCTCTATTTCTCAAAATGAATCATACTGCTGCTCACTGATCATCACTTCTTTCTTTAACCAAGCTTGTGTACCCCTGGTGGTACACATACCACAGTTTGAGAACCATGGTGTTAAACAATCTGGTCAAAAAGTCAACTGCTCCCTCTCTCTCTCTTAGACATATCCATATGTCATCTGGACCAACTGCCTTTCCACTCTTCACACTTCATGCTCTCACCTCCTCTTTCTAATCCGCTGCACTTCCTGAGGCACTATCTCCCCTCCATCTGTCCTCCTCGCTCTCTTATTTCCCTCCTTCATCAGAACCTCAAAGTACTCCTTCCATCTTCTCAACACACCTTGTTCACTTGTTAGTACATAACCATCTCTGTTCTTAATCACTCTAACCTGCTGCACATCCTTTCCAGCTCTGACTCCCTGTCTAGCCAATCAATAGTCCTTTTCTCCTTCCTTAGTGTCCAGTCTCTCATTCAACTCATTATAAGCATTTCCTTTGCCTTTGCCACCTCTCTCTTTGCTGCACACTCCCAGTACTCCTGCCTAATTTCTTTATCTCCCTGGCTGGCCCACTTTGAAAGAAAGTGTGTACTAATACCCCCAACATTTGATTTGAGTTGTCATTTCTATGAAACCAGTGGTTTTTAATACAGTAATGTTTCAATCAACCTACATAATAAAAAGTATCAAACATTTACTTAGGTAGGCCACAGTGATGTTGTGTATTTACTAACTCCAGAACAGTTTCTGGCACAAACACTGACCTTGTCAGAACCAGTGGTTCTAAGAGAGAACAAAACCTGATCCACATGAGAGAGAACGTCATAGCTGAGAAACTGATTTTGTTCAGGGCTAAGATTTTAATTGTAGTTGGGTTAAGGTTAGGGTTAGACATTAAGTTGTTATGATTAAGGTTGGGGATAATGCTTTGTTTATCCTTCTTCTTTTTCTGTTAGGGTTTATGTCCAAATAAATGGAAGTCAATGTAGTGTCCTAAGAACAGATGTGCTATATCTTCTGAGTCTGTGAGGGCAGAGTTTGGTTCAAATCCATCAGGTCCTTGTATTTTATAATGGGCTTTTTGGGAGGAAAATTTGGATTAGGTTCAGAATACAGTTAGGGTTGAGGATGTAGTTGAGATGGTAGGGGATTGGCATAAGGGGCTAGGTCTTATGTCAATGCATGTCCTCACAACTACAGAGAGACGTGTGTGTGTGCGTGCGCGCGCGCGTGCGTGTGTAAAATGACAGGTAGAAAGCTGCCGTCTCTTGGTGAGGTGCAGGCATGTGCTGAACAGATTGGTTTAACAAATATTACAATGTGACCGTTCACACCAATCGTCAGATAAACTATGTGCACAAAACTTGGCACCATTCTTGGAGTTCAGCTGTAACCGTGGGCGAAGATACCGCAGGAGCAAACGGGAAATTCAACTGTCAGCTGGCCGGGAAAGCCGATCACACCACCCGGCTTCCGGGGATTCAGGGGCCGCATCGGTTGACGGCAGACGTCGGTCGGTAGCTCAGGGGAAAGGGCGAGCAGCTACATCATCGCCGACATCCACCGCTCGATTTCACCCACTTTCCACGATGTCAAGAAAGCTACAGAGGACAGAAGTCTGCGCCGACTGCAGTGCGCCAGGTAGGGGCGATGGAAATTAATCAGAATGGACCACTGTACTGGAACAATACGCCGAAAGGGCGACGTGGTGGGACAGCAGGGCCGAGGCTGCTGTCACTGTCAGCGGGTCCGCAGAGCAGGAAAACGGCCAGGGCTCCCTAGCGTCGCATAGGCCCAAAATAAACAGTGAAAATAGGCGTTATCACATCGGGAACCATCCTCAGCTAATAGCTGCTAAATATGAAGTAGCCAAGTTGAGCTGCTATAAATGTGTATTAATTTGACTACGATTGCACGCGAGGGAGAGCAGTTTATTTGCGGCAATGAAAGGCGTGAGTGTCAGATTTATGTCGCCACTTTCAGAGACGTTTGTTTTGATTTTCGCGACCGGGATAGACTTCTTATCACGTTAGCTCAGATTGGCTAACGAGGTGGCAAATTTTGACTCACCGTGGCAGCTGACTAATTCTAAATGTATCTAATTAACGTGTTGAACTGATACGCTGCTTCATTTTTGTACTGTAACTGTTTTATGTCATTGTTGACACTAGACTGCGGCTTCTTCAGTTAGATGTAGCGGGATAACACTGCTAGCGTAGCTACAGCGTTAGCTAGTTTAGCTAACTTTTGCTAAACGGCAAGTTGTTGCTAAGCGAATTCAGCTACGAGTCATTTGTTAACGGTGCCTGACATCAGTTTTAAATGATTGACTTATGTTCCAAGAGCATCTAAAGAAGCTAACTTCTCTAAATTTTTAACGCGGTATTTTTCTAAAGCTTCAAAATGTGTTTTTTCTTCTTCTTACACCTAGAGAATTATAGAAAATACAGAAACAACTTAATTTGTAAGACATCCCAAAGTGGAATATCTAACCCCCTATAATAAAAGGTTATATACCATATGCACACAGATGGAATTTCCATATATGCAATATATGTACGTCGGGGTAAAACCATGTATGACATAGTGATATGTCCCTCTAGGTATTGGGGCATTTCTGTATGTGTTGATATACCAAACGTTTAAAAATCAAAACAATGATCACAGTTCACCTGTCAGACAACAGTAGTTTTCGCACTTCGTTGTTAGGATGGGTAGTATGATGGGTATGTAAGACTGGATGTTATGGCCAAAAAATGTTGTGACAATAAAAAAAGACTGTCTATCAATACGTGTCACGATAAACTTCACCATATCAATATATTGTATATTGTACCTGTGTTATATTGATACTGAACAAAATGATATTGCAATAGATGTTGTTGAATTATTACCCAGCCCTAAAAAATAGACAGATATGCAGTATATACGACTGCTGCAGTGTACTGATACATTTATAGGTGAGGTTTACCTCACTACTCCCTCTGTTTTTGTTGGAAAATAAGGTAGGGGAATGTGGCCAATACAGTTTTGCCATCTCTTTCTCGATAGACATAACCTCATATGACCTCAGTTTTATTTTCAAGCACTTGTTTAAAAGTGCTCCAGTATTTATGTGCATGTTCTTGTCATTCAGTCATGTGTACGCACATTTCAACAGCTGCTCTCGTTGGCTTTAGGACCCTAATGTTCAAAAATAGTGTTCAGAATGATTCTGGCCTTACCTACGGATTTTATGCCCTGAGCTTCATCCCGTACATTTATTTCTGTTCAGTGTCTTCTGCTCCTTCAGTTGCTATTCATAATCTGACTAGCACTCATATAACCCAGTTTGAACCACTGTCTTTCATTAACTAGTTTGTCAGTGCAGCAGCAATTACTGTTGTATACGTCTTGTACTTCCATGAGCTCTTTGCAAGCAGGACAACGTGCTCACACACAGTGCTTTTTTGCAAAATGCTGACCTAGCCACTGGTGACAGGCCACCTCCCTATGACCCAGCCGTCATACTAGGGGGTAGCTTCGTGGCATGGCTACAAAAGACAACCAATACTTCCTATCCTAGCCAGGCCTCTTGAAGCTTTAATGTCATTCCATAGCAATATGCAGGCTTTATAGCAACAATGAATCATGTTGTCCTGATGGTGAAGTCTTTATCGAACACAGATGCAATTGTGTAAGAACTTTAGGCTCTTGTGCAAGCATTTAGACCAGTTTGACTGTGGCATTGAATCTGATCATAGTCTTGTGTTGTCAAGTTTAGCCTGTTGTTATTTTTGATTATTAGACACCGTTTAGTCAGTGTGTTATATTGTAGTGATTGTATCATTTACCATTGTAACTCTCATTGTAGTACATGTTCTTATGCAGACAGTTAAAAACAAATGCCAATGATATGTTGATGAATTAGGCCAACTTTTGGCTTAATTATGTCATGCTGCATATTTGGCCAATACAGCACTGTCAATATTCTCTCCAGGTCTAATAGCTTAATGGTGTAGCCTCATATTGATCCAGCGAGCCCAGCAGATAGCATAGCCTGTGGGAGTTTTTATATTTATTACACAGATTAAGGAATTAAATTGCTTTGGTCTGGCCTTTAAAGACTCTGGGCTACTATTCTAAACTAGACTGTAGCTCTGTTGCATTTGCTGGTACCTTTTTTTTTTTTTCTGCTGACAAAAAATAATGCGCAGCACGTCAGTTCATCTGACTATTTTAGCACCAGTAATACTCTAAGCCCAGATGGTTTTATCCCAGCCTGAGAATGACTACTGCAGATTGTAGATGTGTGTGTATTCGTGCAAGTGTGCATCTATTTGTTTTGGTGGTAGATTGTGTTAGCTGTGAGCTGCTCATCTCATCAGGCTCATGAGGGCATGAACGTGACCCATACTTAAAGATATTTTTGCATTTTGCAACACTGAGATGCCTGGGTTTGTATAATTCAGAATTTTTTTTTTCTTTTTCTTTTTCACTGCAGGGTGCATATGATTCACTTTTTTTTTTTTTTTTCACATGCTGCGTATACAGAAGTCAATATTGTGGTACAACCCTAAATAGTATTTACAATGCTCAACAAGCTTCACCATCATGTGCTGCCTGCTAATAAAGCATGTGTAACCATCTTTCTGTTCCTGTCAGACCCAGGCTGGACAAGCATTAACCGCGGGGTCCTGATCTGTGATGAATGCTGCTCAGTTCACCGAAGCTTAGGCCGCCATATCTCCATAGTCAAGCACCTGAGACACAGTGGATGGCCGCCTGCACTACTGCAGGTAAAGTTTGAGACATGTAGAGTCACTATGTCTTTTTCTATAAATGTTTATATATATTGCATCAAATTAGTCCGTAATCTTGCAATTGAGCTGTATGGTGACTCATTTTACATGGTGTATTATCGATAAGTAATCTTGTGTGTTTTTCAGATGGTTCAGACCTTGGCCAGTAATGGGGCTAACTCCATATGGGAACACAGTCTCCTGGACCCTGCTCAGGTGCAAAGTGGTCGTAGAAAACCCAACCCCCAGGACAAAGTCCAGTAAGTACACTCACAAGTCACTACAGGCTGAAGTTACACAAAGTAATACTTCCACATACCTCTCTCCTCTGTCACGTCTGCTGGAGGAAATATTCGTCTCTGCTTCACAGGAATGTCACATAACCTTTCTGAGCATAATTGGTGTATTCATTAGTGGAGTGTCATTGCACCCAGGTTTTCCTTAATGCCATAATGTCACCCAATCAAACCTAATCTTGTCATGGATCACTTGACTACTTTTTTTTTTTATTATCCTTATATGATGTCATATGGTGTTTTGTATAATTAAATACAGTGCAGGTTTAAATATTGTATAAGACAGTAATAATAACCGGGTTTATTATGGAATCTGGTGATCGCCTGTCTGCACTGGAAGGAGGAATTCTGATATTTCTGTGTATGTGAAAGAACCTTGCTCACATCTGTTAAAGAGCAGCGTTGCTGGCATTTAGTTCATGACATTTATTTGATGAGAGAGTGTGTTCGTTCTGTTTTATTACATAGCACAAAGAATGAAAAAGTGAGTAAAATGTTATATCAAATGTTACATCAAAGCATAAATTAATAGTTGGAAAACCGATCATAATTTATGCACACTTGCATTTTCATATTGTTTTTACTCAGTGTTTTACTTGTAACATTGAAGAGGGTAGGCCCTAATCATATTTATGTAACTGAATAGAAAATTAAATGGTGTAGTCTTATGTTTCTGAATGGATAAACTATTAGCATGAAAGCACAAACCTTATCCCGTGTCAGGTGCCAATTCTCTCAGGGATCAGTGCTAACAGTTTTTGTGTACATGTTAATACACCTTAAATGCTGATGGGCATGTGATAAAAAGGCTATTGCAAGAAAATTGTGGAATAACTATCATTTACCTTTTAGATGAACCTGCTTCCTTTTGAGATGTGATTTTCTGCTAACTATCTTCTTACCCCCTCCTGTGCAGTCCCACTAAGTCAGAGTTCATCAGAGCCAAATACCAGATGCTGGCCTTTGTGCACAAGCTGCCATGCCGCGATGATGATGGTGTCACCACCAAGGACCTCAGCAAGGTGAGGGCTCTCTGTTCCACAGCTGAGGGGCAATACATTATGAGTTTGTGTTAATTAGCCTATTAAGACATAGCCATACTGTAGAACAGCATGTGTCAGCACAAAGGATGTTTCTTTTATAGATGTCAGAGGGAGACCTTTACATAAACAGGCATACGCGTGCATGCATGTGTGTGCATAGTCATGCACTTCCTTAAACACGTGCACGCTCAGTGATAACACCCTCTGGCAGGAAGTGATCTGAATGACACAGCAGGATGTAATGATCTCTAATGCTGTAGAGCTCCACAGAGCAAATGAGGGGATTGTGCTTGTTTCTGTCTCTCTGTAATATTGAATCTTTCCACCCACATCTCTCTCTTGCTCTCTCTCTCCCCTCTATTAGCAACTTCACTCCAGTGTGCGGACGGGGAGTTTAGAGACATGTCTTCGGCTCCTGTCCCTCGGTGCTCAAGCCAACTTCTTTCACCCGGTCAGGAACAATCTGCTCTCTGACTCAATCCATTTTGCAACTAGCCATGCTGTTGCGTTATTGTTTTTGTGCCCTGACTCCTTGTGTGTACCCGATCCTCTAGGAAAAAGGCACTACCCCACTCCATGTAGCAGCAAAGGCAGGTCAGATCTTGCAAGCGGAGCTGCTAGTGGTGTATGGTGCAGATCCTGGAGCACCTGACATTAATGGACGTACCCCTATGGACTACGCAAGGTACGAGACACTCAAATTAAATGCCACATCATATCCACTGTATGAAAATGGCTTCAGTTCAATCAGGTAAAAAATATGAGAACGAATAATCTGTGTTGTGTGCTTTAGGCAAGCGGGTCATATAGAGTTAGCAGAGCGGCTTGTGGAGTGTCAGTATGAGCTGACGGACAGGCTAGCCTTCTATCTGTGTGGACGGCGTCCAGGTAACTCACTGGACCAGGTCACATGACACTCACCTGACCTCACGCAAAACAGTTAACCTCTCCTCTCCTCTCCTCTCCTCTCAGATCACAAGAATGGCCATTATATCATTCCACAAATGGCAGACAGGTATGGACCATAACATTATTATGTAATGTAATGTTGATTATGAAAGCCGTGTAGAAGCATGCATACTGTAGTTTGATTGCATGAAGCTTTTTGACTTGTTATACTTGTGTCTGGCTGGCAAGGATTCATTGATAATGTTGCAGTTTACTCTTTTGACCAGAGGGTGGCCCCATAGGATGTGTAACCCCACCCACAAAATGAGCATCTGTATAATATTATAGCTGGCTGTTTGTAGTAACTGCCATTCTAAGCTATTACAGTTAACAGTGATGATTTGGACAGGTGTGGTGTGCTTGGTTTATTAACCTTGAACTGCGGGTTTGATTTTGCAGGTGTATAAGTGCACTGTTGGGCCATGATAAATCAAGTTCAGAGTTCTTTGGCTCAGTTTCAAGGCTACTCTATGTGGGGGTGGAGAATAACTTGTATGCAGTCCTTCTTGTAGCAAACACAGCAACAAATTGTTCGTCATTAAGTTGATTTATATTAATGTGATTCATAGGTTTTTATGGGTTGCATCTCTTTCTCTCTTCTCTCCCTCTCTCACATAAGGGCCAAAAGTGCTATTTAGATTAGGACCACACAAAGTGAACAGGCTAAGACTACGCTAAAAGCGACACACAACAAACATCAATCAGTCTCTGAGATTGTCCTCTAGCTGCACAACCCGAAACCAGGCGCACCTCAAAATGTATTTGTAACTTACTGAGTCTTGCCTCTGAGCTGCCGTCTAACTCCACTTGCATCTATTCTGTTCTGGTGAATGGTTCTTCTTGATAATAACAATTAAAGCTGTTTTGATGTGGCTTCTCTGCCCCTTTTTCTCTCTGTTTCTTCACTTTTCTCACTCGTTTTCTGTTGTCTCCAATTCTGCTGTGCTTGGTGGAGCCAGAGCTCGTCCTAAGTGCCCGACACAGAGGTATCTTTACTCTCATTGTCCCGTTTGTTTCACAGAATTCTGCCCTTCATTGAAATCCTCTCACTCTGCTTCCCCATCCTTTTTGTAGATTTTCCCTCTTGAGGTTTCTAATGTAAACAGTCAGTGAATTGTACAGTTAGTTCCACAGTAAGCAATGTGTCGCTCCTTGTCGCCATCTCCATATGTTTAAAAAAATATAAAAATCATTAGTGTACTACATATGAGCAAGTGAGCAAACAAGAGTTTATAAGTAAAATAAGTTCTGTAAAGCATTTAATTTGTAACTCTTATATCTGTATAATTGAACAGGATTGATTGGTTTACAGCAGTGTAGCGTATTCAAATTAATACTTTTTTGCTTTATGCAGACGTTGATATATGCTGACATTTTAAGACATACACTACAATCCTGTCCTATAGCAAATGTAACCCCCACAACACCCTTCCCAATCCTTAACTCATCTTCTCTTTCCGTTTACACATCTCCCCTCCCGCCTCCCACTCTGCCTCCTAATTCCACTGTGTAATTATAATGCCTGTTGGACTAATCATCTTTGGTTTTTTTTTAGTCTGGACCTCTCAGAACTGGCCAAGGCTGCCAAAAAGAAGCTCCAAGCGGTGAGTTGTTAAACTGAAGTCTTGATTTATTGTACATGTGTACAGTTGAATTGACAGGTGTGAAGTCATAGATACAAACAAACCAATGAGCCTCTGTTTCTCTGGAAGTATTGTAAAAATATGCTGCAAATGCTTTGTTAAGATATTGTTATGGCTAAATGTTCACTGCTCCAGAGTTGTTTGTATAACCCCATAGAAAGATGACAATCCGAAAACAGACATCTAATGGTCAATTAGCAACATTTGAATGATGTAAGTGAGAAACCTACAACACCAAATTGTTTTGGTAAAATTGAATGACTAAAAATCAGACATCCTGGATAGTAAAACCTTAAAAATTGCATTACAGATGATTGCACATTTTTGTTTTTAGTTCTTTTGCTGTTATGCTATGCAAAAAATACATACATGTTGACATATTTGGGGTCCATTTGCTTGCATGTGACAGCTCAATAATCGGCTGTTCGAGGAGCTAGCAATGGATGTCTATGATGAGGTGGATCGCAGAGAAAATGATGCAGGTAAACATCATCTCCTCCCTGCTTATTTCCCTGTTTTATCCTCTATAAGAAGAAATATCTGCCTGTGTTGTGATTTTGCAATACGTTGAAACTACCTAAAAACATGAAACGGCGAGATAAATACAGCTCTTTATCGGGAGCAAGTGAATTTGAAGGACAGAGGGAAGAGAAAAAGGAGGCCAAATGAAGTGAGTGAGTGAGGGAGGAGAGTCCAAGTGAGGAAGTGCCTCAGAAATTCTTGAGTCTTTCTCCTCCTCCTCCTCCACCACTGCTCTTTCTTGCTCTGTCGTTTTCTTTTTCCTTCTTTTCCTTTCCTTCAGCAGCAGTCAATTTGTGCTTTCTGACAGAAGCACTGCAGGTAAGTGGCAGAGATACACACACTCTGTGGAGCTCAGTGCACCATAGAGGCTAGAATCCAGTTTTTAAATCTGTAATTTAAAAAAAACAAAAACATATTTTGTTTTGTGTCTCCATGTAAGTGTGGGTGGATGAATTGGTGTTTCAGTACCCATGTTCCAGCCAAGGCGACCTTGCAGCTTAAAGCTACATGCACACTTTCTCTCTCCCTCTCTCCCTCTCTCTTTCTGTCTCTCTCTCACACACGCGCACAGACTTATTTCTGTTCTTGTTTATGTCTCCAGTGTGGCTCACGACCCAGAACCACAGCACTCTGGTAACAGAACGCAGTGCAGTGCCCTTCCTACCAGTCAATCCTGAATATTCTGCCACACGCAACCAGGTAAACACACACCCACCCACACATGCACATGAATATGTACATGCATACGCAGGAAATTGCAGATATGCGTAACCTGAGGACACTGAGAAAATTGATGGAGGGAAAAGTAGTGTCTCGTGATTTCTTTTGACACTTACTCACTGTATGTGTTTGGGGGGGAAAGCTAAACATGAGTGTGAAATTGACAAAGGGTGTTTCTCAGCTGTGAGAAAGTTGGAAATGTATAATCCATCTGTGCTACTCACTCTCCATGTGAGAAATCCCATATGTCTTGTCATACAGTTCTCACTCATCTTATTTGTGTAAACACAGATTTTTAACACACTGAAAAAACACCAACATGCCACGTTTGCTCTGCTCTGAGTGGGTAATTCACAGTGGGTAGGATCTCTTGTGTATTTACACTGAGGAACACATTTTAAGTTTAACTCTTTATCTTCATTGTCTTCTAAATTGTTGCATTTTGAAAAGCACATTGTTTGTGTCGTAATTCCAGTGTAGTCTGTGTGTAGTCGGTGGAAATGAACCCTTCTATTTTCATACATGGATATGCCAGCATTTTATTCTCTTTGCACAGTTTTGTCTGTGTGTGTGTCTGTTGCGAGTGCTCTTTATGACTGTGTTTTTCCATAGCTCATTGTAGTTGACCACAGTAGTAACACAGGCAGTGCAGCACTGACTGTGGGCCCAATTGTTTTTGCAAACTGCACATCTCCAGTTGAAATGTACAGAAATCTACCAAGTGTCAGATGGTGATTCCAGTGTGTGCACATTGCGTATAAATACAAGACCTAAGTCCTGAATCGTTGTTCTTGCAGGGTCGTCAAAAGCTGGCCCGATTCAACGCTCGTGAGTTTGCCACACTCATCATTGATATCCTGAGTGACGCCAAAAGGAGACAGCAGGGAAAAGGTCTCAGCAGCCCAACTGGTAAGAGACTGGGAGGAAAGTTTATATTTGCACCGGAGATTCAGGGTTGAAAGGACTTAATATGGTCTTTCAGTAATAGCAAAAAATAAGGACATGAAGCTCACAGTAGTTGCATATATGGATGCCTATTGCCTACAATCTTAGTTTGTTTTTGTTCTGCAGTGTGGCTCTTAAAGCATATCAAAACATTTTATATACAACAGATTATAACTGCAAGCAGCAACAAGATTAATGGGTGCAGTCCAGCAACATAGTGAAGAATGGAAAGGGGTTTTAATTGTTGTTGTCTTATCATTGGGAGCCATCTCACTAAAGAGATGAAAAGAAAGAGCAAGTCTACACACTCTGTTTTGAAATACCCAATGAATGGGAAAATACTTGCTTTGACAGACCAACTTGACCTGGGCAGTGATGATGACCAGCATGACTATGACAGTGTAGCATCTGATGAAGACACCGACAGCGAGCTGACCGCCCAGAACAACAACAACACGCAACGTAGCAACCGTGCAAAGGTATAGTACTTGAGTACTAGTCCTGCTTTAATAATATGCAGAGTATCATTTAAAGGGTAAACCTGCTGTGATGACACACCATAGTGTCTGAGAGTAACATTTAACAAAGCTAACATATAAACACTTTTCCTCTTTTAAACTGCTTGTCCCAGCATGCTTTGCGGGGAGTGGCCACAGACAGGGCTGCCACATATTTCCTGAGTGACATCATCAACTATTCTGTGTCGCTGTCAGAGAGGCATTGTTCGTACAGAGAGTCTTTGTGCGTGTGTGTGTGTGTGTACGGGGGAGGAAAAGGAGATGGAGAAAGAGAAGAGAGCGTGTGCAGAGTGGAAGTAGTAAACGGCAACTAAACCATTAACTATGTCCTCTTCCTGTGCACTTTATTTAGCTCAGTGGGCAAATTACCATCAAACCACAAGTCAGAGGCTCCACTCCCCATCTCCACACTTGAAATATGTCCATTTATGATTTTGTTTTGCTAAGGTTGAACGGTGGCTGGGTGTCAGATGGCAGTCTACATTCATTTAGTAGGGGTATGAGCATAAAATAGAAATATGTAAAGCGAATGTTGGTCGTGCTTTAGGGAATCATATAGGACTGAGTTTTAGCATGCTCTGGGTCACAGGAAGTGGGGGCGGTTGGTGCTTTGAGAGTAGAACTAAGGCTCTACTGTGTTTATGTGTGATCAGCTGCAGTACTGTTGTGCAGCCCTCTTTTTCTCTCACAGTAGTAAGCTCTGTTTTTACCCAGCTAAAAAAGTATTACTATACTGACTGTATATTATCCCCATGTTACCCCTGAAAATGGCAACCATTATATATATATATATATATATATATATATATATATATATATATATATATATATATATATATAAAGTATGAGTGAAAGTTATTCCGAAGATATTAGATTTGTTTTTCTTGCAGAAACTACACAAATCATATGTCAGTTTTCCTCACTTTGTCCATCTCTCACTTACTCTGTGTCCCATCAATCCAGAGTATGGACTCATCAGACTTGTCAGACGGTCCCATCACCCTGCAGGAGTACCTGGAGGTGAAGAAGGCACTAGCCTCCTCAGAAGCCAAGGTTCAACAGCTCATGAAAGTCAATAACAACCTGAGTGAGGAGCTGCGGCGGCTCCAAAATGAGGTAAAGTCTATGAAGGGGAAGTGAAAGGATGGGCAGGGATAAGTTGGGGGAAAAAATTTCAGATGGTGAATTAACCAACATTGAGAGATACAGAGCAGGAGAGACACTTAATTTACTTGACAAAAAGCCTCTTTCTTCAAGAAAGAGAGATGGGATTAATCAAGAAAGGTTGTTCTCAGAAAAGTGTGAGATATCTGTATCAGATGAGAGAAGATGCCTAGGTGACGGGGACGCATTGAAGACACAAGATAAAGTGACAAAGACAGGTTGGCGGAGTGAGAATGAACAAGTGATCCAGACACAACGAGGGCATGGTGATGGAGAGACAAGTTAATATTTTATTATCTTCTTAAGCTGATATATTTCTCCTGACAGGGTGTCAGTGATGTCCGTGGAAGATGAATTTGGTGACAGATTTTCAGTGATATCTCGAAAACCAAAGCAGAAGTCCTTCTCATGTGGAGTGAGAGTCTGACAAATGCCTCATCTTCTCATTTTAGTCATTATTTTTAGTTTAGTTTTTATAGCGAAGTCATTGTTGCTCCATTTGGATTCTTGTGAGTCATCATCATTAATTTTATGTGTCTGCTAGTGTTAGCTCATGTGACCCATGGCTCATTAATAAATTGTCTTGTCTGAGAGTTTAGTGAAGAAGTGTGAAGGCAAACATGCACATGTACGAGCAAACACTTGTGTTCACGCTGCAAATAACAAAAAACGGTGTCAGGTGAGATGGTAGTGAATATGTCTTTTTAGTGCAGGTGAATCCACATTTCTCTGCCTGACCCCTCTAAAGCAAAGAAGTTTATGTACAGGTTGTGTATGTTGCCTTCCCTACACCTTTTTCCATGACCTAATCCTCGCTTCACCATAACCGTAACTTACTGATACACTGCCACCACATATCCCCTCCTACCCCACTACTGATGTGACTACATAAATGAAACCCTGTGTGAGCCTTTAACTGTACATGCGATTGTGGGTGCTTGTTTTTGACCATTCATTTGACTCCACCCCTCCCTTCCCTTCCCTTTGACCTTCCCTTCCCATGTCCCTCCCTCCTTCCATCCTCTCATCCCTCTCATCCTTTCCTGCTCCTTCCCTCCTCTCCTGTAGATCACACGGATGCAGACAGAGAACAGTGCCCTGCGGGGGGGCCAGCAGGCTGGGGGGGCAGCCGGCCATGGGGTAGGGGGGCCTGGTGGAGGTGGAGGAGGCCATTGGCAAGGGGGGGTGATCCGAGGAGGAATAGGTGGAGGGAGTCTTGGTGGGTTTGGGCCAGGAGCAGACACCCCAGGGCTCACTGTGTCCTCCTCACTCACTCCCCACTCCCATGCCAACCGGCGAGAGCGCCATGCATTCTCTATGTACGAGCCAGGAGCAGCCCCTGGCCCCACGGCCCATGGTCCCCCAGCCCTGGACTCCCTGGCAGCCCGCCTGCAGCCCCTCAACACACCCAGCGTAAGTTAGAACTTCCCCTGGCCCCTCGGACTTCTCGCCCTCCTATTGGTGGCCTTGATTGGTTCTCTTATACCACACTGATGGATTTTGCCTTCAGCTTTCTCTCTCTCCCTGCATCTCACTTCCCGATCCTTCTCCTTGAAAGGTCCAGTTGTGCATGAACTCCTTTTTAAATGTGAAATCCCAGCACTGGTTTGTCGATGAATAATGAGACATCAATCGCAAAAAGGGAAGTGCACAAATGTGCCCTGAAGGAGAAAGATGTAAAAAAACGAAACAGTCTTGACCGTTTGGTTGCCAGAAACCTCTGTAATGTAATGTAATCTTTAGCCTGCGCTGCACCCTGTTACCTTTACATTTTACAAGACTTGACCTCCCAGTTAACACTCCTGCTACTGTACAGCTGCTTAATCTGGAGATGCAAGGGTCACATACACGAACAGTTACACAAATGCTACACACACTCTCATTTTGTTTATATCTTTTGAAAGGGCAGTTTATATTGCTGTTAGAAAAAGTATGTGAACCCTTTGGAATTTCCTGCTTGTCTGCGTGAATTTGTAATAAAATGTAATCTGCTCTTCATCTAAGTCACTAATATTAACAAACACAATGTGCTTTAGCTTATAACACACAAACTAATGGAAACTTTTGTGTTTTTATCAAACTCACCCATTAAACAGTGGTGGTGGGGAAGAAATAAGTCATCCCCTTGGACTAATGACGCAAACTAAAGATGAATAGTCATGAATAGTCAGGTTTTAACGTACCTGGTGTCCTGTCAGTCCATCATTGATGGAACAATCACAACTTTATTCAGGCAAACATACAAGAAAAGGTTAGGTAGGTGATGCAACTAGACCCAAAACATGCAGGTTAATCAAACTCATAGTGTTTTTAACAAAAGAAAATCAGTGGTCCATTCAGAGCCTCAACCTTAACCTAATAGAGATGCCATGGACTGACCTCAAACAAGCTGTTGACATCAGACATCCTAAGACTGGCTAAACTGAAGCAGTTCTGAAAGGATCACTGGTTGAAATGACTCTAGGTCTAACACAGCTACTTGAAGCGCTTGGTTGAGGTTATTGCTGCCAATGGAGATTCAACTGTTTACTAAGTCCAAGGGTTCACTTACTTTTTCCACAACCACTGTGACGGTTTAATGAGTGTTTCTCATGAACGTTCCTAATTGTTTGTGCATTAATAGCTTGAACACATTGTGTTTGTTAGTACTTGTGACTTAGATGAAGATCAGGTCACATTTTATGATAAATTCCTGCAGAAAACTGGAAATTCTGAGCCTTTGCAGCAGCCTGGCAAGCACTTACTTATAAATGATATTACACATTGTGGTGAGGCAGACCACAACACTTTTGATTGCGTCATGTCTGATCCAAGCACATAATCCCTTTGGTGGTCATACCAATTGTATACATGCGCACACACACACACACACACACACACACACACACACACACACACACACACACACACACACACACACACACACACACACACACACACACACACAGTAGCATAGAAACTGCAAAATGGTGTTTAGGTGGTTGAATTGCAGAGTGACTCAGACACACATCCAAGTACAAAAGCCGTGTCCATCTACACTAAGCAGGGCTCACAATACCAACATATAACAGTGTAGTATTCATACAGACAGTCAACCCTCTATGAACGAAAAGTGAGTGTCCAGTTCACCGTCTGTTTACACAAAGATTTACCTGTCTGTTTTCTTTCTGTCTGTCTGTCTGTCTCTTCACCTGTCTGTCCCTTGCTCACTGCAGTTCAGCCGTGCATCCTCTGGATGTAAGCATTTTGTCTGTCATTGCATCGTTTGTCATTTCGTCCTCGAATGTAGGATTCTCACACTGTGCACCACGTCTGCTTGTTATGCATTCTAATACTGGAGATCAACATTAGTTTCTAGTATGTGTAGTGTATTTCAGATAGGCTCTGTGTGATGTGTTGCTGCTGTTCATCTTTAGTTAGTTAGTTTCTGCGTGTCCTATAGCATTCAGTCTTGATAGGATGATGGGTGAGCTGCTGAGTTGATCTGGCGCTGCTCTCACTGGCTCCTTCATTTTGTGTTTTGGACAGTTTTTAAAAACATGTCTTCTCTTTTTTTCCTTCCTTTTTCATCCAATGTTTCCCTCCAAATTTTTAATTTCATTTTTCTATCTCTTTCATCATGTCATTTCCGTCCTTCCCATTTCTGTCTTTCTCTCTCCATCCTTGTCTACCTCTCTCTTCACAGGTGAGAAAGGGTAGTACAGGAGGAGGTCCGGCGTCATATGGCGGACAGCATTTGTCTGCATCTACAGAGATGGGCAGATATATGGTGAGTTTTCTGTACTCAATTCTGCTGTTGATATATGCATTTTGCCTTGAGAAGGTCCAGTCTGCAGATGTTCTAAAAACAAAGATGATGTAGTCAACTATGGCTGCACATTTATGTGTAAGAAATACATTGCATTTATAACATTGACATAAAATAACAAGGAGCAATTGTGTTGTCCACTAGGTGTCACTCTTATGTAAGTTTTGGTCACACAATATAGGTAGGAACAATGTTTAGGTAACAGGTGTTGCACACACAGTTTCTTGACTGCTTTGTTTACTTGCTGTAAGCCACACTGTGCTGGCAAGTGATACTGTGTAGTGAGGGACATTGTATTGGACTCTATGGATAAATGAATAATGTGGATTATTGGAGAATCGTGGTAAGCGTGAAAGAAATTCAAAAGTCAACTGATTCATTTCCCTAGACGCTTAACGCCAGTGATGACTTGTAAAGTGTGTCGACTGAGGTGCATGTCTAGCAACCCCTCGGGGACATTGATCATTAGTCTCTACAATAACCATGATTTTTCATTAGAGATTGAGCAAAATGATTGAATTGAAACTCTGGGCTCACTCAACAATGGTGTAACCAGGTTATTCACAAAATACATTTTCATTTGTGAGCCACAAACTGTTTTTTTTTTTTTTTTTGGATTGAGTGTTTTGGTCTGTTGCTCCGCCCTTCACATCCCCAACCAATTACACTGCTCATTGCACTTTGACACATGGAATTCAGAGTGAGAACAGCTAGCTGTTATTCAGTGGAACGTTACCAAAAAGCTTGGCAACACCTCTTGTGTCTCAACCGGAGGATAAGAAAAATGAGGGTTTGCAGCGGAAATGCGTTAAAATATAGACAAAGTTGACCATGACAGACATGCCGAGGTGGATACTTTTCTCCTGGACAGCAGCAAAACAGAGAACGCCAGCCAAGGTTACCCTCTCTATCATTCACTTGGTCAGTGGGTATCTCAAGAATATAATATATATAATGTTTTTATAGTCCGCTATTGTCGCCTTGTCGTCTCTTCTCAACCTGTGATAATTCCTCACTGCTGCTCACCACAGACTCACTTGAACTTTCAAGCGTCACCTGTTTAAGTTAATAAATAAAACGGTGATTGTACAGCTATGTATGTGAATGAGTATGTGCATTAACATTGTAATGCTTGTATCGGTGCATTTCTGTTTCTGTATTTTGGAAAATATGGGATTTTGGTTTGGGATTACAACAACCACTTGGAATGTTAAAGGTCACTGTTGTACATATTTTACATATATCACCCTTAAATATCTATGGAACATAATGTTGATGTTTTTATTTCCTCAGGTCTCTAAACCAGAGAAGCATGGCAGTGGCACAGACAGTGACTATGACAACACACAAACATATGACCTCTCGCTAAGGTCAGATTCACGGCAAGTGACTGTACACACACAAGGATTAATATTTTTTAATCTTATTGTTAGTGTTGTTTTTCTCCAGTATCACGTTTGTCCTGAGGGAAACAACGTGCTGATCAATAGAAGTGTGCTTTCTTTTTTCAGCATGGGCCGCAGCAGTGAGGAGGAGGGCCGCGGGGAGTCTGACGAGGGAGTAGGGGAGACGGGGGAGCCAGATCCCACTCTACCCTGCACAGAGGACGTCATACTGAAGACTGAGCAGGTGACCAAGAACATCCAGGAGCTGCTCAGGGCAGCTCAGGAGTTCAAACATGACAGGTGAGTGACTGGAGACAGTCTGCTGTCAATTCTTCTCATTGTGTTTTTTACATTTAGCACAAGAACTACCAGACCGTTTCATTGCTTTTGAATTAGGACTTAGGCAAGGTGACATCGTGACAAATAACATTCCCCAGTCAATTCAGTTAATATTTATTGTTATCAAGATTATAATGAAAGATTGATTTCTGCCCCCTGAGTGAAACCCGTTAACACATACATAATAATACAAGGATATCACTCCCTTGATTTTAGGAGATTATAAGACTTACTTAAAACTGGGTATGCTGTTGAAATCATTATAAAATCATTCAATATTCAGACATGCACAATTCCGCATGTCTGCATTTATTCAAAGCTTTTTCCTTCAATCTTTGAGTTAATTAGTACAATTCTCTCTTGCACAGCTTTGTTCCATGTTCTGAGAAGATCCACTCTGCTGTCACTGAGATGGCGTCGCTCTTTCCTAAAGTAAGTTCCCTCTTCTTGTCTTCTCCCTTTTCCATGTCTGTTTTCCGTCTGGTCACGCTAGACATCATCCATGAGAGTTGAGTTTTTCCCTCCTGTGATGTCTCTGTAGCGTCCAGCATTGGATGCGGTCCACTGCTCCCTCCGCCTGTTGGCGTCCAGTGCCTCGCGGTTGCAGGTGGAGTGTCGTAAGGCGGCGCCGTCAGAGCCCGGGGCTCCTGCAGTGGACTACCAACTCCTCACTCAGCAGGTCATCCAGTGCGCCTACGACATCGCCAAGGCAGCCAAGCAACTGGTCACTATCACCACTCGCGAGAAGAAGCAGTGACCCAACTAATGCATGGATAGATGGATGGATGGAGGGGGAAGAGGGAGAAAGAATAAAGAAGGATAATATGATCACAGTAAAGATGGGAGAACAAGGGGCGGGGAGCGACAGATGGAGTGAGAATGACGGGCATGACGAGGAACGGAAAACAATGAAAGAAGATTTGAAAATGCATGGAAACTAATCAAATGAAAAGAAACAAGCGGACTTAAAATATGAGAAATTCAAATACCAGAGTGGACGTGAAAGTAGGGAAGGAACGAGCTGGAGGATCCAACATGGGAGCTAGAGCCGGGAGCAACCAACAAAAGCAGTTGGAATCGGATCATAAACCTTTCAACTGTGATAAGCATATGTGAAATACAAAGGTGGCAATGTACAGAGAACCTGGATCCTGAGGTATTACCGTTTTATTTATTCCTCACCTTTTACTTGCCATCCCTTCCTCTCCCTGTTCACCATGATCGCAGAGGGAGGCCAAATGTGCCGCGAGAGAGGGAAGTAGATCAGCCATGACACACTCAAACCCTTGTCCGTCCCTTCGCTATGTGAGGAGTCACGATGTTCCTCCCTTTGCCCTTCTTTTATCTCTGCCTTTATCTCTCTCTGTCTCTCCAGCCAAACACAAGGCCTCTCTGCTTCCTGTCCATCCGTACAGGATGAGCTCCCAGTGCAGATAAAAATCCTCTGGGATCTAATGTCTCCCCTCGCCACACCCCAGATGCTCTCTGATGCTTTGGGTTAACTTTTGGAAAAGGGCTCCAGCTCTTCTCTCACCTGTCGTGTCCCCCCTCTCCTCCCCTCCACCCTGTGTTGGTGGTACACAGTGATCTGGCATGTTATGATTTCTTTCCCCTCTTTCTTTATTTCCTTTTTTTTTTTTTTTTTTAACGCAGACTGTTTTGGTCTGCGACTACGAGAACAAACATTACTGACTTAAAAAGAACAAAACACTTACACTGGAATAATTGTGATTTATTATTGTTTATCGTGTCAATTTTGTTTTGTATTGATATTTTTACTGACTGTCATATTGATTTAACTGTTTATGTTTATTTTATTGTCTCAAATATGATGCTCATTTATGGGAATAGGGAGACAGCAGGTGGGAGTGTGTGCTCAACCTCTGACTGGGATTTCAGTTAACATTGCACGCACGTTCACATACTACAACAACAACAACAACAACAAAAAAGAAGTAAAACCTGTGAAATGGTCCTCAACATTTCTCAAGCGCTCCATATCCGGGTGACAGTTGAGGTTTTTTTTGTTTTCATATTTTATTGTCCTGTGACCAAGGGGTTGAACAGTTGCCAAAGGGGAGAAGTGTTTGGGGAGATATGTTTTTGACACTCTTGTCAGACCGAATGCCCCTTGGTGCACTATGACAGGACCTGGAAAAAAAAAGAATGCTCTTTTCATGTATCCTCATTTGTCTTTATGTGCTTGATTAATGCCTCATTTAACAGAACTAGTGGAATCATCTCAGAATCAATCTCATATTCATTTTTAGTGCCAAACAGGATAGTACATGACTGACATGGCTGGTGTTGCTCCTAGGTGCTTGTTTTGCACAGCATCCACTATTTACATGCACGCTAACATTAACTTTGAGTGGAGTTATGTCGATGGGAGATACTGTTATGTTGCAGTTGAGCATCATGTCGACCTGTGGAAAGCACCAGGTCTAGTAACCTGGTCCGTAAAAAAAAACACTACACGATGCTCGCTGTATAGCTAATTTGTTTATTTTAAATTAATGAATTCACCTCAAGTGTGCTTGATTTACTTTGCCATGTATTGTTGTCACTGTGGCATGCACAATCGAGCCCACAGCCTCTGTTTTCTGCTTGGTTCTGCGTCATGGCCTGCTGATCTGGGCCACAGAAGTCGTCACTTTTAGCTCACCGTCTCGTCATTGATATTGGGAGACAACATTGGGAACAATTTGTTTGTCTTTGTTTGCCTTTCAAAGAAAGCGCACTTCGCCTATTACAGGTTTAAAACGTGTTGAACTGTACTGAGCTAATATGGCCCCACCTGTAACTGAATGGTTTCAGACGAGCTCTCTTAGGTCTTTGCTTAGCTGCCTCGTCTCGTGAAGATTCACCTCTAACCTTCATCTAATGGTTCTGCGGCTCATTTCTCAGTGTTTGCAGCTTGTAACAGTCGGTGGTCCTTTGCGTTATAATCCTCCTGAAATCATCCTTTAAAACTGTTACTTTACATTCAAAAAGCCTTTTAACAAGAAGCAATTAGAGCCAACAAGTTTCAAACACTTTGAGAGACTGATGCAGATCACCCTCAGCACTTCCCTGACCTCTTGATTCACATTTTGTTATCACTCATCCCCTCGTGTCCCTCAGTGTCTCGTGCAGTTGCACACATCTGTCTGTAGGTGATGATGAGGTTGGACTGTTTTTCCCTCTGCTCCCAGTCAAAACAAGTCATGCCCGGAATACTCTTGAAATGTATTATTGTTTGATATTGAATGCCTTTGCACATCATGATCATCATCTCCTGATTTAACTGGCTGAGTTACAGTGATGTTGTACTGACTGCTGAAACAACACACACACATGCACGCTCATTGGGGCCAGTAAAGAAGCTTGTCCCTTCAGTCTTGATTGCCCAACTTTTAGACTAGAGCCATATTATATTTGAACATATATTTTCATGCTATATTTTGTATTAAGCTATATGTTAGGGTTACGTTTGTGAGGTATTTATGTCTATTTGTTGACTCAAGTGAGCTTCAGGCCAAAATTCTCTTCATTCACTCTTAAGTCTTGACCCTCGCTGTGTGTGTAGATACTTTATGTCCCGCGAGTGTGGTTCTGCTGTGGTTTCATCCCCCGTACGTGTACAAACTGTAATCCCATCGTACGCACACTAATGATCCTACGGCAGTTGCAGAGAGTGAAGAGTGAAAACACGAGTTTGATTCAGGTGTGGTCTTAGTTGCACTATTTTCATACACCAACTGGATGGGGTAGGATCTACATCACGTACTGCACTCTTCGAAAGCTCTTAGTTCAGGTACACAAGGTGCAGGGGTTCGATGTAGGATAGGGCAAATAGAAAGAGGTCTGGAGCGCACTTTGGTTCAGCACTACAGTCATCTCAACACGGGGGGAAGAGGCTCTAAACTGCACACAGCCTCATGCTTCCCCAAACACATGGACACTACATAGGGTGCCTCTAATGTGAATGTTATAATGCTTGTTGTTTCACTTCATGTCCAACAGACTTAGGAAACGTCATCATACCCTCAACACTTCACAGTTGTGACTTTGGTTTGGACCTTCCACAAATACAGACCTTACATTTGCAGCCAGTGAGTTACACACACACACACACACACTCACTCATACTCATGCTTCAGATACTCAGCCACTGACAGTGCACCGTGGCCTGCACTGTCTCTGTCCCCATGTTTCTTCACAGCTCTACAGTTTGGGAGATGGGTGACGGGAGATTTATCTTTTAACAGAAGACGTTAAAACTGTATAAAGTAGAAAAAATCAATGACTCAAAGAAGGTCAATCGTAATGGAAACTCATAAGCTGTACATTTGTAATAAAATAATAAAACAAGTTAATTGTCCTGGCCCTGTCTGCGTTAAGATTCTTCTTCGTCCTTCTCTCAAACCGTGCAATTTCAGTGCGTGTGTTTGTGTTGGGCCAGTTTTCAGTCAAGAGACTACAAAACGAGAAAAGGTTGCAGTAATTAAATCTTTATGTAATACACAGTTTAGAATAGAATAACTTTTACCTTTGTCCAAAGTGTCTTAAAACTGGATTCCAGTTACTTAACTGGCAAGGTTTAATTTTCACTACCCAAAAACGTAATAAAACAGTGAGCAGTATAGTTCTCAATACTTGTGTCAGTGGTTTATTTATTTTCTATGCAAAGAAATACAGCAATTCTTATGTTTGCACCATTCAGTGACACACAGTGTCTAACATCACAACCTTAACCATAACGGGAAAAACGACATGTTTCCAATCTAGTCCTTACAAAAAAGAAACGTATAAAAACTATCACGCTGAAACATGAGACTTAATATTGTCATTTACTGTACATGCATGTGTGAAAATGTGTTTATTTACACCGAGTGCTGTGTAGCAGACTGAGTAGATGGAAAGTATTTGAAGAAGATGAAACGTATAAAAATCATAATGCACTGAACAAAAACCCGGAGCTTCTATTGGAGTGAGATGCCACATCTTTCCGGGTTTAATGGACTGGACAAGGGAGTTTAAGTCACTTCAGCTCGTCTTTTATGTACAGACAATTTGCTTTCAGGCTGTTCATGATACAGCTTCATGATCCTTTTGGAGGGTCACAATCTGTTTTTATTTCTCCCTTTCATGGCTTTCTTCACAAGGAGATGTAAAAGTGACAATCCTTCTGTGTCTTCTGACAAATCACAGGGTCTCATCCTTCACGCCAAGTACTGTTCTCAAGGACATTTTACTCTTCACCTCCTCCACACCCCAAACATAATTCTTGGGAATGTTTCCTTCATTTTTCTACGGAAGTTCATCCGAGCTGGAGGAGCTCGGCAAGAGAACACACTCCTTTCTTCTGCCCCTTTTCCGCCTCCTCTTGGCAATTTGCTGCCTCCTGTGGATCACATCTAGAAGACAGACACAGAGGACATAGCTTACAAATATATATATATCACAAGTTCTTTCACAATGGACCTTAGAAAACCCCTTAAAAGACTTTACATGACGTTACATGCCACGAAAGGTCATGAGCTGAGCTGAAGAGAAACTCATCAAACATAGTCTCTCTGGTGATCGATCCCCGTGTGGTTCACTTACCCGCCACACTATCGTAGTCCTGCTGTGGGTCATGCCAGTAAAGACTGGGCATGGTCCTCCAGTGGCGGTACAGGCGAGTGTGAAGCACAGACAGTGTCAGGAGAACCAACAGGAAGCCCAGTGCTGCTGCCGCCCACACTGCCTCATCTGTCCTGGGGGTCCTCGGCAACCCCTGTTTCACAACAGCAGCTCGGGCATCGGGTTGTTGAGGCTGGGGAGGTGACACCGAATGGGATTTGGAAAGAGAATCAAAGCCACTGCTTTCACTTTTGTGTTGAGAGTCTGTGGCACTGTGTGGTGTTTGCTTATGGTCCAACTCCCTCTCTTTTACATCTACAAGTTCATTGTCCTTCATTTTCCCACCTGCTGCCATATGTTTATCATAGTTTTTCTCTTTAGAGTCTGTGCCCTCGTCTTTGAAACTGTAAACCAGGGCTTCAGGCCTCACAGTTTTGTTACCTTCAGGCTTCACATCTATGCCAGTTTGCGGTTCTGTGTTTTTGAGATCTGGATGTTGTGCTGCTGTCTCAGTCAGGTTTTTCTGTGACTCGGAAGCCTCAAATGCTAAAGAATCACTTCTAATTGTAGTCTGTGTAAGGCTCTGATTCTGACTTTGGATCTCGGACTGAGAGGGCACTTCCTTTGGACCAGGAGGATCTGAGAGCTTTCTGTTTTCCGGATGAGAATCCTCTGATTGTCTGAGCGTGTTGTTGTAATTCTGGATACCCCCTGCATTTCTGACTCTGTCTATGTTGGTCTGGTTGGTTGATTTGTGCGTTTTGTTGTCTCCCTTGTTCCCAGCATTTCTCTGTACTTCAGTGATAGCAGCTCTTATTTGTCTGCTTCTCCCTTCCTTTATGTTCAAGCTTTCCTTCTTCACACTGGACTCCAGTTCCGCCTCCATTGCTTCATTAAGCAGAGAAGACATGGTCTGCTCACAACAGCGCCTCAGAGACTCCTGGGGATTTACAACAACAGCTACTTAAGAGACTGTTACTACACTCCTCTTCTTAAATGCAGTTTTTTTTTAAAATGCATATTAAAATGTGAATCAAAAATGACACACAATTATCAGTAAAGAATCCAAACCTTCACTTCCATCGACTGCTGTTCATCTGGATGTGTGCGTAGCAGCCGGTGATGGTTAGCTGGCCAGGTTAACAGCAGATTGTATTCTCTGATGTTCTTCACGCCGCTGAGCTTATTTCTTGTGCTTGCTGTAGTCTCCAGCCAGTCACAGACGTCTGCGGAGGCCACTGCAGACAGCTCCAGAGTCCGACCCCAGGACACCAAAGCTATTGGCTGAACACAGAGGCAGCAGACACTACAAATTAAAACTTCCTGCTGTAAAAATGTTTAAAGCTATCTTCACTTTTACTGTTACTCAAAGACTAGGAGCAGAAAGAGACAAAGTCTTTCTTACCATGTGCTGTTTGAGCCGTGGATGTGGGGTAATGATGTAGTCTGACAAACAGGAGCGTGCCAGGACAGACAGAAGGTGGCGCTCATGCAGCGAAACACAGGGATGATACAGCAGAACAATAGCTCCATGCTGGAAAATTCACAACATAAACACAAGCACACATTATTATCATTATCTACCATTGTCCTTCTGTGGGATTTACACCAATGGAGGTCTCCCCAAACTATATGGCCTGAAGAATCTAATTTCTTAAAGTGATGTGAATATTGTATTCTGTCCTTTTCTGTTAATACTCAGTGAAAGGGCCAGTGTGTTCAATAATACCTATTTTTAAAATATACACTCACCTAATTGTACGATTGTAATGTTTGATGGTGCAACTTACCTGTAGATTATTGAGCCACCTTTGAGGAGGGCAGAACCAGTACTCCCCACTCTCTGCCCCGACTGGTCTGTACGCTCCACTGCACACACACACACACACAACTTAAATGTTGAAAATAATGACAATAACAATGCTGTGGTTATATAAGAGTTCATGTGTCCACACAGGCTTACCTGCTGGGAATGGTGTGATTGTAGGAGATGGGTTTATTCATACATATCTGCCTGGCAGGCTGCAGTGAAAAGAAAAAAAAATCACTCTATTCATGGTATAAACACAAAATTTGTCAAGAAACCTTGCAAGCTGTTAATCTGAATGTGTCAATGACTGTTATTTAAATGCTAGTGTTTTGGAGTGTCAAAGGTTGACAGGAAATTGGATAAAGATAGCAGTTGCTCAGTCAAGATGTTGACTCACCTCAGGACCATATGTTGTGTCAATGCTGGGGTGCATCTGTAAATAAAGAGAGTGAACACTGTTTAAACACAACACACAACACACAACAACACAGCCAATGACTAATGTCTTGTATTTAGCCTCGCAGAAAGAGCCTGACAGTTTACAGAACTGATATTACCTGCACTGTCACATACACAGGTGATAGCACAACTAGTTTCCTGTTGTTTCAAGAGCACCCCACCCAATTTAGCTACGAAGACCGAAACGTGTAACTAGGCAGAGGCTCATAGGAAGATTATCCTTCACATTATCCTGACTAAAATAAATGCAACTATAAATTATAACTATAACTAAAATTAAAACTATTTCTGTCAATAATCTTCATTTTCATTTGGTCTGTGTCCATACGCTTTTAAATAACATGACCAAACATGGAAATGTGTCCAGAACAACAAAGTAAAAACGTTTCTAAATGTTGTAATGTTACAAACACAAATATATATAGAACCATAAATAAGATCACTATAAATCATAAGGTAGAGTGTATAACATGATTATCCTGATAATAGAATTAACCACAATCAACTAAGCATGTGTCCTTTTTTCGTGGCACATAAATAAAATACTAAAGTATTATCCCATCCATCTCTATGTGCAACATTCAGTCCGTGACGATGATGAATGCTGTATCCATGGTTACCTGAGCAGAGTGCTGCCAGGCAGATACTGAACAGTCCAAATAAAGATCCGTGAGCAGGTCCATTTCCAAAGAGAGCTGTCACACACGCAGAGAAACATTTGATTTAACAATAATGGAATAATAATTGAAGTTATGTCCTTCAAACGTTGTAACACAGGCACACCAACAGTAACAACACAAATGTACCTTTCCGTTGTCACATCCTGGCCCCCAAGACTCGGAGGCACCGCACCGACCCACACTGACACACAGGGCGGCCAGGACAGTCACTGTCAGCGGCAGGGACGACGGGCTTTGACTCGGCATGGTGACACAGGTTACCAGTCAGCCATTCAAGTGTGAGACGTTGAACGCGAACTCGTCGTCATAGCCTAACTTTTATCACGTCGCGACAGTGGGTCAAACTGAACACTTCTTTGGTAAAGTCCCATAACAGCAGCGGAGCGGAGACACGTACGTGGGGACGTCGCGGATGAAAAGAAGACGCCACTCGGGCTGCTGTCCTTCATAAGCTAAGCTAACGTAAGCGAGGCGAGTTCCATGTTTAAGTTCAGTTAAAAAGCCTTTTGTTAGTTATGTACGACAGAGAAAGGTAACAGAAAGTTCTTAACACTCACAGACCCACAACACTACTTAGTGCGACACGGTTGTCACGCTAACCACACTGTTGAAAGATTTCTTTAGGAATTTCAAAATGCAGCTTGTGCACCAAATAAACAAGCTGTGTACATGCATTTTATTCCCTTATCTTATTCTCGTTAGTCATTCGAATAATTTAATTGTGTTTTCTACTACTTACACACAGTCACGTGGCTTTTAATTATATTTATTTCTAATTTTTATTGTATTACATTTTCTTTTGTTTTGAAAATGAAATCGCATTTTCGGAAATGAGAGACTACACATGTGTAGCTTGATGAAAGGTACGGAAGCCGGAAAGGAACCGGAGAATGACGTTCGACTAATGGGATGTGGTCATTACTCCGTGGATCCACTGGGGGGCGACAACAACAACAACAACATTACATGACTGAAGTTAGTTAATCTATCGCAACCGACTCAAATCATGACATGACAAAATGTGTGTCATTTCTGTAACACCTAATATTATTTTTGAGTAGGTGAATTAGCCATTTCCAAAAGGTATATGTTTGAAATGAGTGACAATGTAATTTTGCATGTGTTTTTGAAATAATCTACATATTAATCTTAATATATATCTGACTGGATCTTACATCTAGTTTGTGCCAGTCAGCAGCAGTATTTGATTACGTCCTTCTCCTTATCACCACCACCACCAAAACTATTGTCAATGTTTGCTCTTTTAGAATGCAACATCCAGCAGAGATGTTTGTTTTCATGCTGGCGGCATTATGTTGCAACTTTGTATGACTCCCAATGATATATTGACAATTCCCAATGATATATATATATATGTATATATATATGAAAATCCTCCACGTTCACTTATGGGTTGGGCTGGAACTGGTTTGTGTTGCATTTTGTATCTGTGTTTTCCCTCAGATGTAATGTAAACAAGTCAATTCCCTGTTTTCACATTATATTTATCCAGTGTAGTACATGGTCTGTATGAGACTTTGTACTCATACAGACCATGTAGATCCCAGGCAGTGAAACTGGCATTACCTGTTGACACAGGTGAACCTGCCTTTCAAGCTGCACCTCCCAAGTCAGATAAAGTCAGAGTACATGCTGTTGCTTTCAAAATAAAACAGACTGTATAAACAGTCTAAAATCAAAGTGAGCAGAGTGTTAGTTTCTGTCTCTGACAGTACAACATTTCATGACAATAGCTAGACTTGCAGTGTTAACTTTATCCCAGGTGCAGTTTTTGTAATATTAAATAATTTCTTTCAAAGGGGGGTTTATTTTGAAATTTGAGAAGGGAAGTCTGGGATTTTAGCCTCCCTGACACTTTCCCTGTTTCCCCACCCATAATAAGTGTAGCTTCCAACACCCAGTGCATGACTTATAACTGCACAGGTGGGTCTGTCAGAGGAGACCTGGTTCCCTGGACAGAGAAGGATCTGGACCTGTATGGAGTCCAAGCTCACCGGAGGTTTGCTCTTTGTTTGACTATGATTTGTTACGCAGTCTACTAAGTTTATACTTTGATAAGTGTGTTTCAGGAAACTCTGACTTGTGTCTTTCTTTGATCAGCATCAAAGAAATCATTACCGGTAGATATGATCACGCGGTTGCTGTTGGACAGGGTCTGGTATGGTGTCTTTACACTAAACAAAGACATTTGATCTCCTTGTACTGTGAGGGGTGTGGCACTTCTCAAATGTTAGAAATAGCTGTGCATTTCAAGTGGATTTATGGCAAAGGCCATCAAACTGATACCAGCAGATCGGTACATAACCCATAGCATGCAACTGATTCAACACCTGATGTTTGATTTATACTCTGTTTAAGAAAGTGGGCCAATAAGGAAGTGCAGTTACATAATCCTTTTTCCTGTGTAGCATAGTATGCTACAACACCTGATCCACCATCATATTATAGAGACTGACAGCTCATTTTTAAGGAGTGGACAATTAACTCTCATACGAAACCCACATCAGAGTAAAGCGTGTGTGTGTGTGTGTGTGTCGGCACATCTCTAATCCTTTCACACACTGTGCCCTTCAGCTCCAGGTGGGGCAGACACTGATGGCTTCCTTAAGCCTGCATCGGTCCCTCCTGGTGGTCTGGAGCCACTTGTTGAGGTAGCAGAGCCTGCAGGTCTGGAGGATCAACCTGGAAAGCTCCCAGACACAGGAGATAGACAGGTGAACAGGAGTGATGTGTCTTTTATGAGATATAATTTTATGCGCATAGGACACATGACACACTTTTATGTGTTTATTATCCATTTGTTACAATTGGACAAGATACTAAATAAATTTGAGAATCCCGCTTCCTGCTTTGTAGTAGAGCCACGCCTGAACTGATAAAACATCTGAAACAGGTCATGCTCAATCTCTCCCTGTCTTTGCCGCATGGTCATTTGTCTGTGATCCTCCTCATGTCACTATGTTGTAACAATGCTACCACAAAGTACATTGGCTACAATGATAATTACCTGCACTGCAATTAAATTGTAATGATTATAAGGGTCACATCAATTCATTTGTGCTTTTTCTCTCTTTCACCAGGAGCTGTTCTCGTTTGACAGCTCTCCAGACAGCGAGGATGAGGGCATTGGCAAGAGAGACAAGAAAAAGAAGCTAAAGAAAAAGAAGAAGAAGAAAGTATGTGTCCATTGACCAAACTATATTCACTATTAAACTATTATTATCAGTTATTTTATTGAAAAAAACATGAAATCACTTCACAACAGTCTATGTGGATTATGTGGCTTCTTAAGGGCAACACAGGTGCAGAAATCATGTCTTTGCACATTCCTAACGCCTTACAGAGGAGGGGAATGCGGTTTGGGATGCACCTACTAACAGCAGAGGGCTACGAATGGAAATCATTTTTTCTAAATGCAAATCAACTGTCACTCCTGCTGCAGTCGTGATTAACTTGCACCATAGCTGGAATGGGGCGTTTCCTTGTGTCTGCATGTGTCCAAGTGTGTGTGAGTGAGTGAGTGAGTGAAAAATGATTGCTCGTGTAGATTTCTTTGTGTGTTGCCAAGTGTTTGAAGAGCTCCTCCCTTGTGCCTCCTGTACGCACCTCCAGTTTGTTTGCAGTGACTCATTCAATTTTCAATTACATTTTTAGCGCCAGTAAAGGTGTGGATACTATAAACTAACCTGTTCCAATGGGCCCCCACAAAGTTAAGCAATAACCTTCCTCTTTTACAACAGGATTCCAGCTCATCCTCCTCATCTTCATCATCATCGTCCTCCTGCTCCTCCTCCTCGTCTTCTTCCTCCTGTTCTTCCAGCAGCTCATCAGACAGTGACAGTGAGGTAATCTTGTACAGAGTGGTATTGCCTCCTCACAGCTGCTTTCTTGCTACAACATGTCACACACACACACAGTTACAGTCATCACATTCCTTTTTTACACCACAGAGCTTTTTTTACATGAGAATTCCCTCAGCCTGTGTTGTTTGTGTTGATCATTTTTGAGGCTCTCAGGATTCATTCAGTTGAAGCCAAAGCCTCCAGAAAAGGAAATGCAGATCTGATGTTTTGACAGTGCAGTTTTGTTTCTGTTAATCCCAAAGATATAAATCTCTGTCCGGCAGCACTGCTGAATTAAGTCAATGGTCACAAGCGCAAGTTCCTAACAGATTACAGGAGAGTGATTGTCCCTTCTAAATATAGCTCTGCCTAAGGTGAGGATATTGTCTGACAATATAAGCTTTTAGGGGAATATTTAAGATAGAACGGCTGTAAATCCTTCTGTAATTATAAATTATAAATAAACAATGTGATTTGGAATGAAAAGGGGGATAAGCCAACTGTTTCAGAATGTTCAGGACTTTGGTAACTCTGGTAACGTTCCTCTTTTATGTGACTGCAGTCACATGATGACTCGATGTCTGATCCCTTTTCTGTGGGTGTGGTTGGGAAATGCAGGCTCATAAACTCAAGGAAAAACAAGTCACTCTCACTCGTGTTTTTTTTTTATTTTAAGACAAATGACAGGAACAGAAGTCAAAGAAAACACAAGGTTGAGCTATTTCAAAAATGTGCCGTCACCACCCCATGATAGGAGTGGTCATTTAAGACTGGAATGAATCTCACCCTGAGTGCAAGGCGTGGCCTCAAAGGTCCTGGATCTGATAGCTGCCCATATCTGATGGAAATCATGACAATAAAATAAGGCATACATGTATAGCTGCTCAGTATTTACTCTGCATATTTGCATATCCAGGATGTAAAACTACTGTGAACGTGTTGTACTGTATGTAAAATCTGTGCACAGTAGACATAGTCATAACAGATGTGAAGGTTTCCAGTCTGATTGTAGTGAAAAACTATAATTAATATAGATTTTGATGATTTTATCCCTATTTAATGCTCATACATGCAGTCATAAAAGTATCACTGTGTCTTTGCAGGATGACAAAAAGAAGAAAAAGGACAAGAAGAAAAAGGAGAAAAAGGATGAGGAAAAAGAGTTCATCTGGGACGAAGTCATCATATCTCAGACTGGTAAATGAAACAGCCTTTCTTATTTGCAGTGTATACAGTATGTGCTTAATGTATAGACATAGATGTTTGTACATGTCATATAGTCTCACCCAACAGACGCTAATTATTGCTAATGTTATTTGCATCAAGTGGTGAATTAGATCTCATTGACTGCTGTTTTAGGATAACGATAAATGAATGGTCTAATGTGAAGGAGTTAGTAACATCTAATGATGAGACTGCAGATTCCAGCAAACAGAGGACTTCTGTTCCTCTTCATTTGCATAGTAAGCTTCCACAAAATTCAAAACGCACTCTGGCTGGTTTGTTTTTCCGAGCTACTGCAGAAACGTGGCAGCGCAGGTAAACCAGGCCGTTGCCTAAAGCACGTATAGAAGTGTTGTTTTAAGGCTGTGACTAAAACTCATCAGTTTTTATTCCAAAATGACTATGCGCCTTTAGTTTAACATACTTTGGATGAGGTTGTTATAATCACTGTATGACATGCACATTACCATGTTATCGTCCATGTGGTTGACAAACGTCTAGTAGTTTTACTGTTTTCACTCACAAACGTAAGATACAGTTCATGCGATACATTCATACACAACTGTGTGTCCATTCTTCATGTCTGGCAGTGATGCTGTGTGATTATTGATAATATTCAATGTTTTCAGGTCCCAATGGTGAAATCGTGCAGGTGTGCAGAGAGAACGTGAAGAACCTGGTGAGGGAGAAAATGAACAACCTTCTGTTTTTTTGACGACCCTTTGCTGTTAAACAGCTCATTATATATTTGTGGTCGCGTGTTTGTTTTTCAGGATGTGGACTCTTCAGATGAGGAGGCTGACAAGAAGAAGGAGAAAAAGAAGAAGAAGAAGAAGGACAAGAAGAAGAAGAAGAAGAAGAAGAAGAAGAAGAAGAAGGTAAATAAAAAGAGTTTGTTTTTTTCATCACCTCAGTTGACAGTTAACCTTTCATCACATCATGTTTCTCCTACACTTCCAGGAGTCATCCTCTTCTTCATCTGACTGTTCGTCATCTGACAGTGAGGATGATAAGAAAAAGAAGAAGAAGAAAAAGAAGAAGAAGGTGACATTAAATAAGTGGTTCAGTACGATACTGTTACACCAATAATGTCAGTCCAGCAAATAAAAACAGATCATGAATATTAATAAAGGATCATTCTTTTTCTGCCTTTACAGGACTCCAGCTCCTCTTCCTCAGATAGCTGCTGCTCCTCTTCATCCTCCTCCTCATCTGACAGTGAGGACGACAAGAAGAAAAAGAAAAAGGACAAAAAGAAGAAGAAAAAGAAGGACAAGAAAAAGGTAACTCAAAGTGAGGGTCACATGTTGGAGTGGTGGCTAGCTGTGTTGCTTCACAGCAAGAAGGTCACTGGTTCAAAACTGGTTATTTTGTCATCTGTGCCAGTCACATGAACTAATGTGCTTTTTTCTCTTTGTTTACACAGGATTCCAGCTCTTCATCCTCGTCCTCATCATCTGACAGTGATAAAGATAAGAAAAAGAAGAAGAAGGACAAGAAGAATAAAAAAGACAAGAAAAAGGTAGAGAGTTGTGTGTATGATGCAGTAGGTTTCCAGGTCGTGTTAAAGTTTCCCTGTTTACTGAGCAGAGGTGGTTAAGTTGTCTGAAGTCATGTTATCTGGGAACAGTCTCTGGGTTAACCTCTTCTTTTCTCAGCTGTAGAAAGTGTTGGATCACTTTATAGCAAAGAGCAAACCTGATTTCCAGCAACACACACACACACACACACCCTGAGAAAGTGAGAAGTGCCTTCTGTGCCTGTCAGGGCCTGCAATAGAAGGGCATGTTAAGATAAATTAAAACACTGTCTCAGCACCTCACCTTATATCTATTCAAACAGGAACAACAAATGTACCCGTTCACATCTGATGATAGTGACTAGACCTGCAACTAACAATTATTTTCATAATCGATTAATCTGATGATTATTTTCTCGATTAATCGTTTGGTCTATAAAATATCAGAAAACCTTAAAAAATGTTGATCGGTGTTCGTCAAACATGGAAATGATGATGTTCTCAAATATCTTGTTTTGTCCACAAACCAAAATGATTAACTTTTAATGATTTCTTTGTTAAATACTTACATTTAAGAAGCTTTAACAATCGGAAATCTCATTTTAATCATGAAAAAAGCTTCACACCGATTCAGCGCTTATCAAAATAGTTGTCCATTAATTTAGTAATCGATTAATAATCGATTCATCGATGAATTGTTTCAGCTCTAGCAGTGACCCTGGTGTGTTCTTGTGTTTGAATGCACTTTATCCATCTGTGGGTGTGTGTGTGGATGTGTGCTGAAAAAACAAGGTAAAGAATATTTGATATAACGCTGTACTTGATGGAATCTATGTGTATCCACAGGATGAAGATGAGACAGAGGTCAGCTGTGTCGTTGTTCTTTCAGCAGCTGGTGAGTGTGACCATTTTTGTTCCAACACGTGGAAAACAGTTATCACAATTTGTGGTGCTGATGCAGAGATGTTGCACTTTTTTATTCCTTTGTGCAGATAACGAGACCGCAGGCCCAAGCACTGATGGAGCTAAAAAGACAGATGGAGATGCTGCAAAGGTAAAGTATTGGCACAAACTGTGCTCATGATGCATATGCACAGTCGCTCAGAGGAATCACTGCCTTCCTTTCGTCATGACAGGTCAAAGACAAGGACAAGCTGGCCGCTGCTTCAGCTGGTACGTGTGCTTCTCTTACTCGTAAACACAACTCCAAACAGTGAGTCGAAAGATAGTCGGTGTTTGTGACGATGTCCCATTTTCAACAGGGGGCGTAGAAGCACTCTCTGGTGCGATTGAGGATGGCAACCTGAGTGATGATGAGGGAGAGGCGGACAAGGAGAAGGACAAGAAGAAGAAGAAGAAGAAGAAGAAGAAGAAGAAGGTGATTGTGTTTTGTATACGCTGCAGAACAAATGACGCTTTGAAAGTCAATGAAACAGGAAATGAAAAATGTTACTTTCTGTAATATAATGCACTATTACAGTTATAATTGTTATATACATTATCAACGCCATGTACTGGTGCCATATTTACAGCATAACACATAACATAACATAGCAGGATAATACAAATACACAGTGATTTCAAGAATGTTTTCTTTTTACAGGAATCTGGCTCATCTGCAGACAGTGATGACGATGATGATGATGATGGAAAAGATAAGAAGAAGAAGAAAGAGAAAAAGAAGAAGAAGAAGAAGGTTAATTCTTGTTTTAAATAAACATTGCTGTACTGTGTTTATCACATTCTGACATCCTTCTTTTTAAAATTGGATCTGAAGGACTCGTCCAGCTCCTCCTCATCAGATAGCTCCTCTTCAGACAGCGAAGATGACAAAAAGAAAAAGAAGAAGAAAAAGAAGAAGAAGAAGCAGAAGAAGAAGAAGGATAAGGTTTTTGTCCTCGCAACACTATTGTGATACATGTCCTTGTGCTGTTTAGTTGTGTATTGTACTGATTTTAAAAAATTATCTGTGCTTCTGTGCATTTACAGGATTCCAGCTCCTCTTCTTCATCAGACAGTGAAGATGAGAAGAAGAAGAAGAAGAAGAAGAAAAAGAAAAAGACAAAGAAAAAGAAGGATAAGGTTTGTGTCTTTGCAACACTTTTGTGAGGTACATTGTATTACTGTTTTGTTTTGTTTTGTTTTGTTTTGTTTTGTTTTGTTTTGTTTTGTTTTGTTTTGTTTTGTTTTGTTTTGTTTTGTTTTGTTTTGTTTTGTATTGAAAGTAATTCTCTGTGCTTTCATTTTACAGGATTCCAGCTGCTCTTCTTCATCAGATAGTGAGGATGAGAAGAAGAAGAAGAAGAAGAAGAAAAAGAAAAAGACAAAGAAAAAGAAGGATAAGGTTTGTGTCTTTGCAACACTTTTGTGAGGTACATTGTATTACTGTTTTGTTTTGTTTTGTTTTGTATTGAAAGTAATTATCTGTGCTTTCATTTTACAGGATTCCAGCTGCTCTTCTTCATCAGATAGTGAGGATGAGAAGAAGAAGAAGAAGAAGAAGAAAAAGAAAAAGACAAAGAAAAAGAAGGATAAGGTTCGTGTCTTTGCAACACTTTTGTGAGGTACATTGTATTACTGTTTTGTTTTGTTTTGTTTTGTATTGAAAGTAATTATCTGTGCTTTCATTTTACAGGATTCCAGCTGCTCTTCTTCATCAGATAGTGAGGATGAGAAGAAGAAGAAGAAGAAGAAGAAGAAAAAGACAAAGAAAAAGAAGGATAAGGTTTGTGTCTTTGCAACACTTTTGTGAGGTACATTGTATTACTGTTTTGTTTTGTTTTGTTTTGTATTGAAAGTAATTATCTGTGCTTTCATTTTACAGGATTCCAGCTGCTCTTCTTCATCAGATAGTGAGGATGAGAAGAAGAAGAAGAAGAAGAAGAAGAAAAAGACAAAGAAAAAGAAGGATAAGGTTTGTGTCTTTGCAACACTTTTGTGAGGTACATTGTATTACTGTTTTGTTTTGTTTTGTTTTGTATTGAAAGTAATTCTCTGTGCTTGCATTTTACAGGATTCCAGCTGCTCTTCTTCATCAGATAGTGAGGATGAGAAGAAGAAGAAGAAAAAGAAAAAGACAAAGAAAAAGAAGGATAAGGTTTGTGTCTTTGCAACACTTTTGTGAGGTACATTGTATTACTGTTTTGTTTTGTTTAGTTTTGTATTGAAAGTAATTCTCTGTGCTTTCATTTTACAGGATTCCAGCTGCTCTTCTTCATCAGATAGTGAGGATGACAAGAAGAAGAAGAAGAAGAAGAAGACAAAGAAAAAGAAGGATACGGTTTGTGTCTTTGCAACACTTTTGCAAATTCTTTTTTTTTCTCCTCGTTCGTTTGGTATTGTATTGGTTTTGAAATTATTAACTGTGTCTTTATTTCACAGGATTCCGGCTCATCCTCCTCCTCTTCTCCCTCTGATAGTGAAGATGACAAGAAAAAGAAAAAGAAAAAGAAGAAGAAGAAGAAGGTAAATATTTGAATTTTACTGTTACATGTTACTATTACTTGCTTGCTGGATGAATGTGAGGCTTGTAAATTAAGTGCAGTTTGCACCAGTTACATTACTTGATATAAAAGAATAAAGAAACACTTGTTTGTGTAGGAGTCCAGCTGTGACGACAGCTCCTCTTCTTCATCCTCCTCTTCCTCTGACAGTGATGACGACAAGGTGAGACGACGTACATGTAAATATGGTACCAGTAAAGAGATAAGCAGCCGCACAGTTCCTTATGTCTTTGCTTGACTTTAGAAAAAGAAGAAAAAGAAAGATAAGAAGAAGAAGAAGAAGAAAAAGAAGGTGAGAACGTCTCAGAATGTGTTTTCCATTCCGGGTTTTCACTTGCACACATGTGACCATATTTTGCACAGGCACATAATGACTGTTTAAGGTATTAAAGTAAGATGATACCTCACTACTGTGTCCGTACTACTTTGTTAATGAAATCTGGCATTTAGTGTGATAATTTCACTCCCTTTCCAGGATTCTTCTTCTTCTTCTGACTCCTCCAGTGATTCTTCCAGCGATGACGATAAGAAGAAAAAGAAGAAGAAAAAAGACAAGAAGAAGAAGAAAAAGAAAGACAAGAAAAAGGTAAAGCAATGAGATGTTATTAAGTGCTATTTATTATACAAGTTATTTTCTGAAAAAGTACAGTTAAAAGCAAATACCACATTTCCATCCAAGGACTCAGATTCTTCAAGCAGTGAAGATGACAAGAAGAAGAAAAAGAAGGACAAGAAGAAGAAAAAGAAGAAAGACAAAAAGAAGGTAATTAACTGTATCATTAAGTGAATAAAAAGGCACTTTTTTATATTAAAGATGATTAACACATTTTACTTCTGAACAGGACTCCAGTCCATCAGGTTCATCTGATAGTTGCTGTGACAGTGACAAGGAAAACAAAGAGGAGAAGAAAGACAAGAAGAAGAAGAAGAAGGTACATGACTCGTAGTCTAATGTGTATTTATTGTCCGTGAGTGTTGCATGACGTATTCACTGTTCTCTGTTTGTCTCACCTGCCAGGGTTCTGCTTCAGAGAGTGAAAGTGAGAAGAAGAAACAGGAGATTGTACGTTTGCTTGTATATCAATCATGTAAAAAAAAAAAAAACAGAAAACTTTTGATTTCTAATCACATAATTCTTTTTTCAGGAATGTTTTGTTGGTAAGCCAAGTCAGGAGCCAAAAACAGAAGCTTCAAGTTCTTGTGGTGGAGAAGTCTCTGCTTCTGGTGGAGAAGTCTCTGCTTCCGGTGGCAGCAGCCCCAAGCCTGGTGGTGCTTCTGTTGTCTCCTATGTGTCTCTCCCCTCCAAACCTGTCCTGAAGCTGGATCCTTCTACTTCTTCTGCCATCTCCAAGCCCACAGTCTCTAGCATCCCAATGGGTATTGGAGATAGGGCCCCAATTCGCAGACCGCCTAGCCCCATGGAGTCATTGATGAGCTCCTCACCGAGGAGATATGGCGATGGAACGACCCGTACCACCACCCACCTAACCTCCAGTGATTTGCTGAGAGGCCCTAAGCCTTACCAATAATGACACGTCATTACTGGATCAAAAATATCCTGTTACTTGTTTGTTTGTTTTTTATTGGAGGAAGTTAAATGTGATGATGAGCTTCTCTCATTCCCCTGATTCAATGCAAGAAAATTACAATCACTCATGAAAAATAAAAGAAATTATTTGATCGGCGCATTTTTTTGATAGAGAGGTTACTGCGTAATGCATTGTGACATGGGTGAAACATGTCAAAGTTGAGGAATGATTTTATGTTTTTCAATTGTAGATGCTCATAATGTATATTTTAAAAGTAAATCAAATATTTTAAATAGTCTTTTTTAACTGTGGTGAATATTAACCAATTTAACCAGATACTGTTTACTTCACCAAATGTATCTGATTGACTGTTTATATTAGTTCTTCGTGCATGTCATACACATAGTACATCATTTCCATCTGGATTAATGGACGCCAACTAAATAGCAATTCTCCAATTGTTCTGTGCTTTTTAAAAAAAATTGTCATGAAGTGTAAAATAAATAAAAAAAAATAATTTTTTTAAAGGAACAAAATGTGTCTTTATAAATTAAACTAACAAAAGTTAAAAAGGTCAAACCCAAACCAATGTGTGTCCACAGAGGAGATGATAATCAGACACAGGTGAATCACATAAGGGCGGGGCAGAAAATCAACGGAAAAGCCAGGACCGGAAGTCAAACTTAACAAGGTACACACACTAGGAAGAAATACAAAATAAAACCAGAAAACAGGAACAGAACAAAAAACAATGTGAAGAACAGAACAACAAAAAGTCCTAACAGAATAAATGACCAACTAAAAGTGCACTGAGAAGCCAGTTGTTGTGACAATAATCCACTTTGATCGTGACATTGCAGACATATATTCATGCATTCAGTCTGTGGTAATATACTGAGGCACTGAATGACTATGTTTATGCTTTAATGCGGGAAAAATAGTTCATGATATAGTTCAAATAACTTTGAAATGAAGGACTTCTTTCATCACTGACCACCAATATAGTTTTGATATTTTCCTCTCCCATTAAATAACAACATTTCTTTTTAAATATTAATTATCCGTCTTTGAATGACAATTCATTCTTGATATTCACCTTTTTGACACTTTCTTGTGTATATATCTGACTGCACTTGAACGCAACTTGAGCCGACACCAGGGGAGGTGATCAGAGAGGGCGTGGTTAGACCAAGTCATGTGGTTCAGGTGCGGTCTGTAAATGTTTCCTGTGTGTGTGCGCGTGAGAAAAACAGTCAGTGTGCGGTCAGCTGTTTGGAAAAGCTAACCAAAGGGAGACACGATGGATTTTAACCTGGCTGCAGGTAGGTTCACGCTCAACTCCGTGACACTTCGACATGATTTGCGTTCATTCTCGCTGTGGTTTCACTGAAAAGCACTTTTTTTGTTTACATTTTGCACATGAAGGTTTAAAGAAAATGTCCAAACAACCTCATGGTAGAAGCGACCAATATGGGTTATTTTGTGTTGTTCTCCAGTCTGCATTCTGCGTCTGCATTACACTTGTATCTTTTAAATAAAAACAATATATAATACATAAAATAGGTTATCAAAGAAAATGTGTTGTTGTGAACTTTCAAACATGCGTCATAATAATTAATCAATGACGATTATTAAAAATGGCAATAACCTCTCCTGATTAAAAAGATGGAACCGAGTGTAAATGTATACCTTTTTCTTTTACAGTTTCACTTCCACCACAAATGACATTTTTATTCTATCTTGAAGTCTGCTCATGTTTGTCTCTTCTGCAGCCGTGGATGAAGAAGCGATAAAGAGTGAGGATGCTCAGAAAGATGAGATCAGTTGGCCCTGGAGCAAGAAAGACGGCAAGGATAAGGACAAGGGCAAAGATAAGGATAAGGTACGAGCTTTCTTACAAAGATGCTCATGTTTTGTGAATCAATAGTGTTCGATTGACTCTGACTGTGAGGTCCAGTGCCCTTTAAGTCTGTTTCATGACAAATTTAAAAACTCTCATCATCTCTGGATGTTAAACATTTAGGTCTCACTCTATAAACTTAACCCATTGATCATGTATTTAAAATCAACTTTTTCTTTTCCCTTTTTATTCTTTTTTAGAAAGACCATAAGGACAAGTGTGGCGATAAGGACAAGTCTGACAAGAGCAAGTGTGACAGTAAGGACAAGTCACACAAGAAGCACAAGGAGGGCAAGAAGGACAAGAAGGACAAGAAGCACAAGGAGGGCAAAGAGCATAAGGAGGGCAAAGAGCATAAGGAGGGCAGTGGATCAGAGCACTCATCTTCCTCTTCATCTACCTCTTCCAGTAGTGAGGACGTGAGTTAAATTCTACGTAACTTTCTCAACAACATGGTTATAGTGTGGTTTTATTGGATTTTAGTGGGAATAATAGCAACATCTGCGTGGAAGTGTCACCATGGCAAACTTTTCTATGTTGTAGTTCAATAAAATGCCGACCAGCAGGTAACACAGCTGTCACGCCTCGTTAGTCGTGGAACATCCAGCAGCAGGTCTGACCAGCAGAGCCAGTTTAACTTGGCACACCCTCCACACACCCTCCTGCATCTTTTTATTTATAGCACATAATGTTGTCAAGCCAGGAGCTGCACATCCTACGTTAGTATGTTAACTATAATCTCAACAACGCCCAGTGTGTGAAGTGGGGAAACTATCAGTGCCAGTGCTCCCTTATCCATATGAGACGAAGTATTATGCCGTGCTCCATGGCACAAATCTGCCAAGAAGTCCGTGACCATAACTAAACATAAGTGAAAACACTACCATTTCTTGTTTAATAATAAAACACTACACTCTTGTGAGAACGGGTGAATGTCACGCAGTGCAAGCTATTATTTTTGGGCCATAATAATGAATTGTGAGTTAAAGGTACAGTACCGACCCACTTCAAACATTGACAAAGCCTTCGATCACGTGGTTGCAGCTGAGAAATCAGAAAAACACGTAGGTCACATGTGCATGAGTAATTGGTTTTATTGTACGTGCAAATGACAGAGGCAAAGAAGGGAGAGTCTGTTTCCGTGCGGGAGAATACAGAAACTGGTTGTATAGGAGAATCGGAACAGAACTTGCTGTTTAATAATCACTCGCATGGAAATGAACATGCCGTTCCCAGACCTGTCATGGCCTGACGAGACTTTATCACATTCCTCACTGAAAAAAACACTGTGCAGAAACATTAAAGATGAAGAGCTGTTGGTTGTTGTTAACATGCCCTTTAATAAAACGTGTTCCCCTTTCTCCCGTAACGGCATTGTCCTTTTTGTCATTTCAGGAATGATGTTTCCTGGGGGACAGGACTGCTCTGTTAGTCTCATATTGTCGTGTTTGTGTGTGTTTGTTTCCTTGTCACAGAAACATAATAATGTGTGTTGTGTTCACGAGCATACTCATGCCTACAAAGTAAATTTTCTGACCACAAACAAACCGACTTCAGTGTTTTCATTTTTGTTACTTATCAAATTCTCCTGTCATGCAAAATATCTTTTCTCCACCACTAGATGGCAGCATTTATATTCTTAAACGCATCCAAGCATAATTGTTATACTGAAAAGTCTTGAGTGGTTTTCAGACTTTTTGTAACAACTAATACTATTTGGAATAGGTAAACCAGCCATTTAAATAATCCCTTTGTGTGATGCATGTCTACTGAAAAGCTCTGAACCCAGTCTCTTATTTTTTTTTTTGGTTAGTTAGTGATCAAGTATACAATACATTTATTGGCTATTAAAAAAGAGAAATTTGGTTTATGCAGACAATAAAAAAAAAATCCTGATTCAGCTCAAGAATAAAAAACAATTTCTGTTTCATCTTTCAGTCACTTGAATGTAAAGTAAAAGTACTCGTTACCCAGTTGTCATTTACTGGATCATTATTATTATTATTATTATTATTATTATTATTATTATTGTTGTTGTTGTTGTGTTCGCAGTATACAGTAAACTAGTACCTTTTGGAAAGTGTGCTTAAGTACAGTCCTGGAATAAATATGTTTGGTTAAACTCCACCACTGAGGCTGACACACTCAAACGTGGTTGACCCGATCAACGGAAGATATCGATGAGTGAAAGTATAGAACCTTCTCAACCCTGACTCAACACTCTAAAACAAATGGTCGTCATTTACCTGACATCAATATTCAAGGTGGTGTTCGCTGCAGCCCAGGCTGTCAGCAGAGGAGAATTACAACATTTAGCATTGGGGATCTCCTTCAGATCTTTTAAATCTTTTATGTGGGTGCAGAAAACGAGAAAAAGGGAATCAATAATAAATCAAGCATGCATCCTTTAGCAGCTGCTGAGAAAACTCAATTTAACCCATCCGTCAAGTGCAGACCCTTCTTTTATTTAGAGAATATTGGGGGATGAAATGTGTGGTTGAGTTACATTTGCTTATGATGTGAAATGAAATATGCACAAGGTTTAATTTATTTCCAGAACAACATCTGCAGCATTATCCATCTTTGCTGCCGTAGATTATTGTGACTTTATGAACTGCTGCTGCTGAAGAAGAACTCAGTTTATCAGTACATATTAAAGAACAGGTGAGGGCATGTACTCTAATGAGAGATGAAGAAATCTCTGCCTGTTTATCTTTATCCATGATTTTCACAATCTCTCATTGAGTCGATTTGAAACCCGCTCAATGTGTTGTTCAGAACGTGAGAAATCCCCGTCCCATTCAATTCAGCCCTGTTTATGATGTACAACCTATAGTTGCAATAATGATGAATAATAATTTCTTAAACTATAAATGTAAAGTAGTCAAACTAGTGTTGCCTTTGTGTCATTTGATTTTCCAGTTTCTATATATTTACTATATGTATATAAATATGATTTGGGCATATTTACAGTATTGAAATCAAGATATATTGAAATAATTCTGATTTAATTTGCACGTCGCTGCTCTTCGCAAGATACATTTATGAAATGTTATTCCAACTCCAAACGTTAGGAGGCAGTAATGGGCATAATTTAGCTTGGGCTGCCGCGCGCCAAGAGGAAGTGTTGTTGTGAGTGAGAAATGGAGACCATAATGAAGATGGAAAAGGAAAACTCAGTTGAGTCGCTTAAAACAGTACCGTTTAAGAGGAGACCTCGGTCGGAAAAGCTGCGAGTGAAAGCACTCGAACCTGACCAGCCGGACATTGTTTTAAGACAACAGTCGCAATACGGGAACATACTTTACACTCGCTATTTGTCACGCTGCTGGTATGCTAAGAAGTCTTGGCTAACCGGATGTCCTGAAGCTGGTGCTTTATTTTGCTTCCCCTGCCTCCTGTTTCAAACGCCGAGAACTGAAAAACCATGGATTGACTCTGGTGTCACTGATTTGAAGCATTTTGCCGAAAAAGCGAAACGGCATGAAAAAGCTACATTGAAAACGCAGTACGACTCGGGATGTTTGGGAGAGCAAGTATCAGCTCAGCTTGATGAAGAATACACCAAGCTGTGTATTCTCAGAGATACACAGCGTGTTGTTGAAGAAAGTGAATATTCAGAAAACCCAGGCCTTTTTTAGAAGACTTCTGCGTTTTGAGATTGAAGGGACATCGAAGTCATTACTAAATGAACTGCTCGACTGTATGCTCTTAGTTTTGAGAGAGCACATAATTGAAGAAAGCAGGAATGCTGACTTTATCTCCATCCAGGTTGATGAAACGATGGGCACTGCCACTGAGGGTCTATTGATGTTTGTGGTCCGCTTTATTGACAAAACCCATGATGTACAGGAGACGTTTTTTGAGTTCATACTTCTCCAGAGTGCCACATGTGATTCAATCTGGACAAATTACACACAATCCTCCCTGATGACCAGAAAAGCAAGCTCGTTTCACAGACATATACGATGGTGGAGTTGTCATGAGAGGAGCCACAGGTGGTGTGCAGAAGACGGTGAAGGATGTGTGTGAGTATGCACACTAAGTCCACTGTTATGCTGCTCATCAAGTTGATGTCTTAATCTCATCTCACTGAAATCACACAGTTCTTCTTTGACATAGCTGGATTCTCTAGCTTTTTTAGGACAATAATTTCAACTTCTTCCTGGAACTGATCCATCGCATAATTCCCCACGTGGACTAATTTTACAGTCAGCTCCAGAAGCAGTCCATCGACTCAGCCTAGTCAACAAAGTCATGCAGCAGTTCACGGATGACGTCAGGTAAATGAATATGTATGTTGTGCATACACTTATTGGCAATGTTAACAGTACATCATTTAAACTTATTAAGTTATTAAGTCTTTTAAGTATTAAGTTTCTCTTCTGTCTATTCAGAGATTCCCTTTCTTCTCTCTGTGAAGAATATGATGGCAGCGCACAACAGCTGAAGGCCAAGAAATGTCGCACACTGGGGCCAGGTGAACTTCAGAGGGTAGCTACAGAGGTGAGAGTGAAGCTGAATGAGCATTAATGTAAACGTATAAGTAACATGTTTACATTGATATTCATTTGTTGTCTACCGCTTTGTCCTTCACGTGAGTGTAGCGGGGGGCTGGAGCCAGTCCCAGTTGATATATGGAGCTTTTCCATGACAGTTCCAGCACCACAACTGTTTTTTGTTTTTTTCCATTTTGGATAGTACCTGGTACCTGGTACGTTTTTAGTTCCTGCTCTGGCGAGGTTCCAAGAGAGCTGTGCTGATACTAAAATAGTACGAGGTACTGCTGGCCACTGATTGGCAGAGTGTCAGCACTGGAAGATTCATGAGTGTGACGTCCGACACAGGAATCAAACCGAACAATGCTGAATTGTAGATCAGTATCAGGAATGAAGGAAATTAGGTTTTTATGACTGAGAAGCTTTGCATTTTTCCTATTTAAACAAAAAAAAGGAAGTAAGCAAACAGTGACACGTCTTACTTTCCCTTTTCTGCTCAAGTAAACCGGTTGGTTGTCATTTGATGTGGCGGAGGCTAGTGAAGAGGAAAAAAAGAGAACTCCTATGCCAGCCCATGCTATGGATAAGCACATTTTAACAAGCAAACTTACCAATCATCTGCTTATTTCTTCAAAAGTTTAGATATACTGTAAGTAAGTGGACTTGCTTTAGTTTAGTTAAAAATGTTTACTCTCTCATCTAAGAGACTTCTGCATTTGTGACTGAGTTTTTGTTCTCATATTTATTCTATAGTTTTGAATGACAGCACATAGTTCAGTGTTAGGTGATAAAGTTTGATACCCAGCAGGGATGAGTGCAGACACCTCATACACAGTATGTGAAACTGATTTCCATCTCTTTGTTGTATTCATTTTTAGGTTTGTGACAGTATCTTGGGCCATACAAAGGAAAGGTTTGCCTTCCCTAAGCATCTGATCTGTGCTACACTGCTGCACAGAAACAAATTCAAGGAGTAGACCAACCAGTTCCCTGAAGCAGCGTTGGACACCACCATTGTGACGTACCCACTGCTGAACAAGCGCAAGCTGAAAACTGAACTCTGTGATGTACAACTATAACGAGTTCAGGGACTGCTCCGATTTTTTTGGCTCTGTTACAGTTCTTTGCAGCAAACACTCTCCAAGACACCTTTTTAGAGACTGTAACTCTTGTAAAGATCCTCATCACAACTCCTATGACGACGCCTGAGTCGGAGAGAAGCTCCTCAAAGTGAGCAAGAATCAAGAACTTCCTCAGCAGCACAAAGGCACAGGATCGTCTTAATGCACTGGTCATGCTCTCTATGGAAAAGAACCTCGTCAAAGAAATTCCCGATTTTAACCATCGAGTCGTTGAGAGATTTGCAAGTCTGGAGGTGAGAAAGGAGAAATTTACGTACAAAATTTAATCTGTGTTCTGTGGTCAAACAATGACTCTTTTTGCTTTATATATTTCCTTGATTTTCCAAATGGCACACTAGGAAGTGTTATGTTTCAGTTTTCAGATTTTGACAAATCTATTTCTATAAACTTACAAACTAAAATGTAATACATTTGCTTCTTAAACGGGAGTATTTTTCTTCTTTCATTGTCATACTGCTTATTATCTTAAAGAGTGTGTAGGTTTTGGACTGACAGTTTCACAAGCTGGGCTTGAGCAGATTCTTAGGTATGGTCATTTTAATGTGGAAGTTATTCTTTTTTGTTGAAAAGCATTATCAGGCAAGTATCGCTCCAAGCAAAGGATTTAAGTAAAGCCGTGTTTCCATCAGGGTACAGTACAGTTCAGTTTGGTACAGTATGGTACGGACATCTGTTGAAAAAAACGCTGCACAAGGGGGTTACATTTTTCTGTTGCCCAATCAGTCGTGGGTAGAGCACGTCTAGCGGCCTGTACCATACCATTTTACTCTGGTACTGAAATATGGAATGGTATGGGGCTGGTTATTTTTGATTTACTATTCCTAATGCAAACGCAAAAAAAAGTACAAGTACACTGGTGGTATGCCTCCTACTGGAGGTAAATGGTTAAAAACTAACTTTAGCCCACCACTTGATTTGATGCATGTCACATGGTGGGCTGGTGGATAGCACTGTTGCATCACAGCAAGAAGACTCTGGTCCATGACCCAGTCCAACCAGCGGCCTTCCTGTGTGGAGTTTACATGTTCTCGCCATGTGTGCGTGGGTTTCTCCAGTTTCCTCCTGCAGTTCAGAAACATGTGGAGGTTAATGAGACACTCTAAATTGACTGTAGGCGTGAATGGTTAGGGTTAGGGAATGGTTGTTTGTGACCTTCAAGTGGAGGAGTCGAGGGTTGAATGTGAAAAATTAAGGTTCAGGGTTTCTGACATGAAGAGATGTATAAAAAAGACTGTTGATTCAGATACCCATAACTGGGGGACCTAAAGCACCACAGGGGCTTTTTATATGTAATATGCAAATCTCTCTACATTTATTTAATTTTTGTGAATAAAAAAACATTGAAGAATCTCCAGCTGTATTGTTGTTTTTTTTATGTAAGGGTGGAATGTTGTGAACAAATAGAAAAGCTGATGGAGAAGCATCAGGGTGGAGAGAATCAATATTTAATATATAAATCAATTTAACATTGTAAACTCCTGTTGTGGAGCTCCACAGCTGCGAAGCTGAGTAAAGGATGGGGCCAGGGATCGAAGTCATCTCATCTTATTTCTTTTCCTTGATTATTTTATTTCCCTTGTTTAATTCAATTCAATTACATGAAGGAAAGATAAAGGAAATCAATTTTTTGGTTGATTTTGTGTTTTTGTGACTATGAATGCCAGTAAAGAGTCATTTCGCTCTGCTGAGGTGAGCTAAGTGTGACCAGAGGCTTCAGGCCTGAACTGCAGTGTTTAAATGATGTAGTGTCCTGCAGTTCTTTTAATCACAGAGTGGAGCTTTAAACCATAGTCACTGTGGTGTGTCTTCTCCCTGTGGTGTTTGTTTCTGAAGGTTCACATCTCATCAGTGCTTTATCTTTCACTTCAGTAAGACTGGACTGTTTTCTCTTGCTGCCACTGATGTGTGTCCTCAAACTGAGCACAGAACTCGCTCCACTGAACGCAGTCTCCTCGGTGCTGCAGCAAGTCTGCACTGGTTGCAAATGATCAAAATAACTCACTTAATGAATGCCATTGTGTTTGTGTGTGTGTGTATATATATGTACATACAGTATATATGTCTGGGATTCCGTTCTATTCATCAGTTGTTCTGTGGTTTCACCGCAGGAGGGCATGAACGTCTCTCTCGCTCCCTCTCTGTCTTCCTTGCCGACTGGCGTCAGCGGTCTCCTAGCAACAGCCGGGCTCGTGCTCGTCGCCGTCACGCGCTCCTGTGCGCCGTCAAGCCGCGCAGACAGGCTCAGACTGAAACAGGAAGCCAGCTGGATTTCTGCTTCGAAAATAAAAGCACTTTGAGTTTACCTGTTTATTGTGACCTGTGTCCTTACAGATCACAATAAACAGCATTTCCACACATGGAATAGAATTGTGTACCATCAAAAAGTGGAAGATCCGTGTTGAGCGGCATTGTTTGAGGTTCCTATGGTCACTTGATAAATGCACTTGCACTTATTCCTTGTGAATCCCAAAGTTCATTCTTTCTGTTTCTCACAAACTGTGGATTGTGTTGTTTATGCATCATGTCTGCTGTTTGTATGAATCCTGTTAATTGCATATTTTTGGATGAATGAAGTACTTTTTAATTGAACTAAATTGAATTCAATTATTTTGCTCTTATACTGTTAATGTTGGTGACATTCTGTGGGATTTGTGTTCTTGTGGTTTTGGTCTGTATTCCTTTTCACCTAGAAAACACCTTTTACTGAAGCTTGGAAAGTGCCAAGTTATACAATTAGTAAATGTATTATTGTCACTTAATGGATTCTGACAATGCTGATTGTAAACACTTACCTTGATTGAACCTTGACCTCTTGCCACCACATGGCAATGGCATTAGCAAAGCTGGGGTCTGCTGTTTCAATAATGCATCTTCGCCATGCGCCGAGAGGTTTCGTTTTATTGTGAAAACCACGAATCGGAAGCTGTGTGCTTGTCACTGCTGGGTGACTTGGTCCCACCTCCGCTGATCTGCAGCGGCACAGACGAGAAACCATGGAGCGCAACAAGACGTGCTGGAGAGACTCACCTAGCGGACAGTTCAAGTGCCACTTTCTGGTGTCAGTGTGAGACACTTCCAGCAGCTGAAGGCTCACTTTCCCTTCACCAGCAGGTGGACATTGAGCTCACTCACTTTTTATGCGTAAATTGTCAGGAAAGGCGAGGAAAGACAATAATCTCGGAGTGACCAACAAACAAACCTGAGGAAAAGGAGGAGTAACAAGCGCACTGGTGCCTGGTGCATGGAAATGATTTGTGCGTTATTTAGTGGTACGTTTCATGTTGTTTGTAAAATGCCACGCGTGTTTGCGCTGCGTAAAACCCACTGATAGCTTCCATGTGTGATGTCAGAAGAAGAAAGAGAAGGAGCAGTTTCTGTTCTTCAAGTAAACTGTGAGCGGAGCGTTGGTTTCTCAGAGGAGGAGGCGGCGGCGGCGGCACTGGACTAAAACTGACCTCGAGTCACTGAACACTGAGGAGCCATGGTGAAGTTTCATAACTCGGACCTGTGGATAGCCTGGATGGTTCTTTTCTGCATGAAGGGTGAGCTGAACAAACCCACGGAAACATGTGTATCTTTTCCAAACTGAGACACAACACACCTATAAACAAAAGCAACTATATACTATAAATGCTTTCAATTATCTGCACCGACTGCATCGTTATTGCATGAAGAGACTAACATGGATTTAAATTGCTCAACCTCTTGTCCGCGCGAGCGCGTGCCAGAGCCGTTTGACCCTGCCCTCCCTTCTTAATACTGTATGTTTGGATCAGGCTGATAAATAAATCCTCCGCATTTCAAACAAACATATTTCCACGGATTTAGACTTTTCCTCACTACCCATTCGGCACGTTATCTCTCCCAACGCACTTTTGATGCGCGCGCGCGCCTTATCCTTCATGCGCTATGCCGTGCCATATCACTTCACTTTTGCGCGTCTTATATACAACACGCATAAAAGCAACACACACACACGGCCACCACTGATACACTTTCAACACGTGGCACAGGAATGGAAGAGACTGTTTTGAAATAGAAACGGAGCAGACGGTGGACTGTTGCGCTGTAGTAATCCGCCCGATTAACGGGACACATGGTGGCAAGGCAGCACATGAGAGCAGACAACCCCGAAGAAAAAGCACCGGTTATTCCTTTAATTCTTCCTCTGGGAGCTGCCTGTGTTTGTGTTTGGCACGAAACATCAAGTTTGTTGACCTCTACTTAGTCCAGTGTCGTTAGCAACACAACAATATTCCTGTCAAGACTGAGATTTGGTTTTAATGTTTTTTTTTTTGATTTCACCAAACCATAAAACAATGAAAAGCACTGAAACTATAAAAAAGTTTAAGTTACATTATGCTTATTGCAAAGTCTAGTTGCTGATTGTGTAATTTCCATGAGATGACAACTCCACTTGTTTCCTGTTAACATAAAAAATAAAATACACTTCTGAAGGAAAACAATGGGAGCAACATTGGAGAAGAGATTAATTGCACCCATTAATAAATGAACATCATTAGTCATATTATAAATGTATTCATATGAACCAGGTCGATAGTAAATGAGTCAAACCGTCTTTCACATAATGGAATTAGGAGTAAAAATGATAGAAAATACGAATCTAGTTTCTCCTTAGACTCATTTCAGGACACAAACACCCCCCCCACACACACACCTTCCTTGACATGTCAATGTGGACAGAACAATTGCCTGAGATTGAATTTAGACCTGATTGCTCCCTGTTGTTTCACTCTGCTGCTCACTTGTTTAGCTGTGTACCTCTACAGTGAGTGGACGGATAGTGTCTTGTCAGCTTCACTCAGGATTACACACACACACACACACACACACACGGGTCAAAATGAAGACACTAGATTGTGGCTATCGCTTATTTTTCTCCGAAAGTGATTGCATTTCTGTCCAGTTTATTGTCTCCTCCATTGCACTTGAGTGAGGTTTCATGTCAACAAATGACTTTATAGCACGAACAACCTGCATGTGTGAGCTCAGCGGCTCCATTAACAAGCCCACTTGTTCAGACAGAAGCTTCCTTATCTGGACAATTTCTCTTCCCTCCTCTTGCGTCTTGGCGGGGAGCTGCCAGTGTTTCTATTAATACATTCTGATGCAGCAAAGTCAGTATTGATCGTGGTTGCTTGTTTTGACTGTTTGTACTGACCTCCACTTTTTGCATGTCACACATTGTCACTAAATTGATTGGATACGTTTTGTTGTTATGTTTTTTTGTTTGACCGCATGTATGTAAATATCTTTACAAAAGAAGATGTTTCTTTTGTCCGTGGATGTGATGTGCGACGTGTTTTTCAAAGGTTTCAACATGTGCAGGTGAAAAGGACAAGAGGCAGTGATCACAGGCGGGTGTCAAGTTAAAGTTAATGGCAGTGCACTTCATACTTTGAGCATTAGTGAGATGTCATGTCCTCGTTCAGCCCTCAACTCTCCCCGTCACACATAATCACTGTATCTGTCCTGAGTTAGAAATCTGTGTCTTACAGCTACACACCAAGAGAAAACTTGGGTTTGTCACATCTGCAGTGTTTGAAGAAAGTCTCTTACTGTCAGAGGAATTAACAGAAGAAGCTCCATGCTAATAAACCGATTTGTTCAGCTGTTGTCACAACGACCCCCTCGGTGAAACCAATACATAGCAGCTCTGTCCGTGAAAGTCCCAATTTACGATCCACCACGAACAAACCCCCGGGGGTGTGGTGGCAGCCAATGTGGAGGTCCAATCAATTCAGCAAATTAAATTCAAACGGAGGTTGTGGCTCTGAACTTTTCAACCAAGTTGCTTGTTTTAGCTGCTTGTGAAATGTATCCTATAGATGGTTTGGCTTTTTCATTCAGTGGAATGTTCAGATTGGACCCAGGACTTCTGGCTCACTGCCTGTATGTTTGAGATGGAGAGTCCAGTGAGGATGAGAAACGCTCGAGCATCACAGAAGACGGATAAAAAAACGGTGTTTCTCAGGCTCATTGACATTCAGGGCATTCATGTCTGCTGCATCAAAGCTGAACTTAGACCGGCTCTCTTCTGCACTTTCAGTATGTGAGCATGTTTAACCTTTGAGGCTCTGTTGTCAGTTACAGTGTGTGGTCCACTTTGCCAAGTGTGCTGCTGTCGTCGTTGTCATTCACTTGTCTCACAGTAAGATCACAAAAGATACTGCTTTTATTAGTCTCACCACGGGGACAATTGCAGTTACAGCAGCACAGACAGTCATGAAGAAAAGTAATAAATATGAATATTTTTTAAAAGTGAACTGAAAGCTGCAGTTCATAACTTTTGTTGTTGGTTTTTGTTATTGCGTCTCTGTTTGTTCTTCAGGAACAGAAGCAATGTAACATTATTTGTTTGCAGCATCCTTAATCTGAAAACAGCCTCTGACAAGCAATACTACCAGACCTGACTGAGGGAGGGTTTGTGTGTGACCAAAATTATCACGGTTATCAATATTATCACGGTATTGTTAGATGTGTTCAAAATGTTCAAAAAGTACTGAATACACACACTGAAATCTTTTAACAAAGTTTTATTTAAAAAAAATATATTTTATATTATATGATGATTATTATTATTATGAGGGACCGAGCACTCACACAGTGTGCAAGGACCTATTGTAATTGAAGGAATTATTATTATTAATTATCATCTGACTGACTGACTGACACGCACGCACGCGCGCACACACACACACACACACACACAGGTCCTCGGATAATAATTAAGAAGCAGCGGTCGTACACAGCATAAAAATAAAATAAAAAAAACACAGAAACAAACACATTTTGCTCTGCTACTGTACGTGTCGTCTGCACACACTACTCGCTTTCGCTGATAGCGCCCAATAACATGTATTTTTACAGGAGTAACGTTAGGTAACACTTAACTTGTAAGGTTTCCTTTATTGAGAAAATAGGAACGTTTTACAGACAAACCATGACATTTCCCACTATTCTGAAATCCCGTTTTTGTTGACTTACTCGCTGAAAAGTTGTGGGTGGTGGTCACGGAGATGGCTCATCAAATTGGAAGTGTTACCCCCATTCGCGGAGATTTTTTTTTTGCATTTTCTGCACAAGGGTTGATTGTCTTCAATTATTTTACCGTCAACATCCTTTAAAAATACAAAATATGCCCAGACCGCTGATCTTGTTTTATTACTGGAGGGGGATCTCTGGAGCGCAGGTGGCTTCAGCCGTGTTGTCGCTGGACAGACAGTGGAAACTGCGCATGCGCGCCCGCTTCTGAGCGAGTGCTGTTCAGGTGCTGCTGCTTCTCCAGGAAAAGAGCAGTATTACTGTGAGTTTTTCGGTAATCAGTTGCGGTAATCAATCACGGTTTTCACGATAATTAAAATTTGAAACGGTAGTACTAACCGTCGGGAATTTTACCGCGGTTTATCGTCATACCGGTAATCGTTACATCCCTAGTGTGTACACAGTGGCAGCACTGGGGCGGGCGGGGACAAGAGGTGTTTATCCTGTCAAACTGCTGGATGACCAGTTTTTCTAAGCAGAAGAATTCACTTCTGAAACTTTACATTGACGCTACTTTCCTTTTTCCATCATACGCCAACCACTTTGCGCAATGTTGCTGTTGCTTCCGTCTGTCTAAAACAAATGACTTCCTGTGTGCAGCATGGGAATGTCGCTGGGCGACACAAGATCCAAACGCTGCAAAACTGAGAAACACAGAGAGTTATGTGAGTCGGCTGATGAATGATTTTAAATATTTGTTCCGAGGTAAAAGTTACACACTGCAGCTTTAAAATGTGCTAATCACCAAAACCATGTTAAGATGATGATGATGATGATGATGTTTCTGGCATTTTTTGATTCATTGCTATTTTTTTTTGAAGCTATAGTTCTGACAGCACAGTTTTAAGAGAGCCGCGTGAACAGAGACCATGAAGACAAAACCTGAAAGTGATCGACAGGCCTCATCTTGACCATTATAAACACGTTCTTGTTTTTTTGTAACCCTAAATGCTTGTAACCCTTGCTCTTTTTAATGCACATTCCATCTATCTAGAACATGCCTCTCTTCTTGCTAATGCCGAATGAAAAAAAATAAATAAAAAATCCCGTCTGTGTCAGTTTAATCTGATAAGTAGTATTTTTTTTTGGTTTGTTTGTCCCCGCCCCCCCCTCACGCAGCCTGCTGCTAAAAAGGAGCAGCTGGAACAAGAGTGTTGGACAGATGGAACTTTCCACCTCAATTATTTTTACTAAAAATAGCCTCTCAAAAAATTAAAAGTCCTCTGGGACCTCTGCTTGCAAAGTGCATGTGCGTGTGAATGTTTGAGCGACAGAGATGCAGAGAACTTTAGATGACGGTGTCCTTAACTGATGGCAGCAGTGGCAGCAGTGGCAGTCCTGGGAGTGTGAGAATGAATAAATGATAGGCTGATATTTGGGAGAGAGAGAGAGAGAGAGAGAGAGCGAGCAGCAGTAGCAGCAGCGTTCACCCGGTCCCACGATCTCTTAAGCACACATTAAACTACTTCCCAAAAAGTCCACAAGCTGCTACACGGCACTTGGCCAAGTATCTGGGGCAAACATCTGATGTGGTTCTTTCACAGAGGTTTGGGGTTTGGAGGTTTGAGGCGTTAAGATTTTTTTGGGTTGGTTGTATCAGAGTGGCACATGATCATGAGTGAATCATGAGTGCGCAGGGATCAGGGTGAGACTGTGGATGCAGAAGTGTGACCAGTTGTGGCATTTGGGTTAGATGATTCAAAAGGCTGCCGGAGAACTAGGGTGGCATCACAAGAGCAGCTCATGCACTGCTTCTTCAGTAGAACAAGTTTTGTAAATGATGTTCCCATTAAGAGGAAAGAAGACGATAAAATGCAGCACAGTGGCGGACACCTGTGTGATTGGTTGTAAAACCTCAACATCAAAGGCTTCAAAACTGGAGTTTGGATTCATATTTAATTACGGACAAAAGCTGACACCTGTGTAACTCAAGGGTAGAAAAGGAAATGCTGTAGTGTTGTGATATTATGTTTTCTAACAGGTGCAGAGGGTCTAACATACCATAACAGGTTGTAACATTTGGATGAGACCAAATCTTCAGCATAGATTTCCTTTGGTGGCATCCCATAGCCAAGTGAAACTTGGCTTGTATCCGAAAGGTTTGGCGGTTTGAATCCCGTCAGGTCAAGGACTGTGTCCTCTGAGTAAGGTACCCAACCTCCTTTGCTCCCTGGGTTCCTAAGAAGCTTCCTTGTAGAGGATGGGTTAAATGCAGAGAGGATTTTTTTCCCTGTGGGGATTAATAAAGTTCAAAAAGTTTAAATTGAATTAAAAACTGAAATGAGTGTGAGTGTGAAGAGCCCTGGGCGGATACATATTTAAAGCAGATGCCTTCTTCATGTGGTGACACCCTGAAGCTCCCCTCCTTGAAATGAGCAGTCTTGCTTTACTGGCTCTTGATGTTTGACAGGACTCAGATAGAACATTATTTTTTAAACAAGTGTATTGTGACCTATCAAGCTTTTGTTTGCTGTTAATCCTCATGGCCCATGTACTCGAGCTTTAACATTTAACTTGTTCATTTCAAAGAATCAGAGCAGTGAGAACCAAGGTTCACTTTGCTCCAACTGAATCATCACCTTTGCACACGACCACGTGCAGTGTCGCATAAATATCTCACAACTGGCAAAGTTAGACCGGCTTTCAATCACTAATCTGACTCTAAATTTCTCTCTAGATCTACATTTGTCAAACAGGGTGTGCCAGCATTGATATCCCGCACGTTGTGCTTTTATTAAAGGTCTTTCATGAATTTATTTATTCTCACAACCGTGTTAGAAATGATGCTGTTCTCTTTGTCCTGAGGGAACCTGCACATATTTGAATGTTTGTAACAATCCATGTTAATTGACTTATATTTTACCAACACCCTCCTACACCGTTCATTTGTCTGTCTGTGTGTGTGTGTGTGAGATTTATTGTGGCACTCAATCAGTGCCGGCCAATGGGTCGTTAAGGTGATCTCTGGTATTACCAGGAATATCTGCTGTGTTTATCATTGTAAGCCTTTATGAGCTCAGATCAATGGCGAAGGAAATGCTCCTGTGCACACATTATTCCCACAAGTGTGTGCTAATAGACTGTGTGTGTGTGTGTGTGCGCTTGGGCCTTTGTATTCCCCTGGCAAAGACATTAGCGTGGATCCCTGAGGATCAAGGTTTCCCCCAGACTGTAATGACCTCAACACTTTCATCCACCAATTGCAAATCTCCAGGTCTCCAGACAGTCAGATTGTCTTTTAGGTTCATTAGGCGGATCCAAGCTGTTGAGTTAATAGAAACCTCACTTCTGTCTGTTCAGTTGTTCATTCTTTCTTTTTTTATATATCCAGTTACATTGTGAACACTTGTTTGACATGGACAGCGAAACCTGTATGAGACAAATAAAAAAAAATAATAATGGAGATGCGTCTGTCCTGAGAACATGTCCACGAAGAGAGGGAGAAAGGGACACAATAAAAAGTGACGTCGAAAGTCTGTCTCTAATTAGTTTCATAATTAATTTGTCATGGCATGGAAAAATCATTGGGGTGCTGATGAGATGCGAGAGGTTGCTAAAGTGAATGTGTTGCCTGGAGGAGTGCTCTCGTAGCCAGTGGTTGGGAATTGCTGATCTGACATAATATAAATTATAGAATGAATAAAAAAAAAAAAACACCCTGCACATGCCATGATCAGTCATGTTACAGGCGTTTCTCTCTGCAGTTAAACTCACACTCACACTGTCCATGATACTAACTGAACAAAAATGGGTAAAATAACAATTCAAAGTCATAAACCAGAGAGTAAATACTCTTTTGTTTTCTTGCTAAGCTCTGGAGATTAATTGACTCATCAAAGTCCCCGTTCTTGTTCATTATTCATTTATTTTAGTTTGACCATCTGCCATAAATGGTCACTTATTTTAGTTCAGTGTGAAATGGGGAGGTGCATATAATAGTGAGGATATGCTGAGGCAGAGAACACACAATTTGCCAATTGAGGTGAATTTACTCATTAAACCTTGACCCCCGTGACAACACTTGGCTCATAAGAGGCTGCGTTACTCAGCCGATTTCGCAGCTGTATCGTGTTCAGCACGACACAAACACAAACACACAAAAAACAAAAACACGCCGCTCCTTCCGGGGAAATGATCGCTCTATTATTCCCAGTCAACAGATCATCAGTCAGCTACATGAAATATAATGTTGGGAGCAGACACAAAGGAAGGATAAAGTTTCTTCAGCTGTGGGTGGTTTTAGGTCAGAGTTTGCTGACATGAGCGGGTCCTGAAGCCACAAATGTATATATATATATATATATATATATATATATATATATATATATATATATATATATATATATATATATATATATATATAGATTTATGAAGATATATAGGTATTTTCAACTGTTCTCCCTGGTGTACAGTTGCCCTGCAACACTAATTTGAAATTGATCAGTAATCGATCTGCACAATGACAAAATGACCTTACAACACTTGATGAACACATGGGCTGCATGAGCTTGGTGGTGTCACACAGAGCTGGTGCATATCCTGTGACCTGCTTTGACGACATGACAGTCCATTGTTCTGTCTTGGTCCGATAATTGCACACACTCTAAAAACAGTCGGTGGATAATTTCATATTCTATAGGAACGTTGTTCTGGAAATTGCTGAGTGTTGCACATGATATCTATTATCTGTGCTCCTCTGTAATAGCCGCCTCTCACTCTACTAAGAGCAATACATTTTGGTCTCAAAAGGGAGGACAATGTTTGTGAGCGAGTGCCGTTTTCCCCCTTTGTAGATGTGGTAATGACCTCAATAATCTTTCAAGATGAATTTATTCGGCTTGTTTCAAAAACAATGTGGTCTGGGTGAATGGATGAACTGCGGCCCCTTGTCCTCACACTGGCACATTGTGCTGCTAGTGGAGTGAAACATACAGAACATGGGGGACAAAGTGAAAAAGGGGACAGGACTGTGTCTCAGACATCTGCGATTCATACACTGCCAATTCAATTGTGCTTTGAATTTTTCTGCCGCCACTGAAACACAATGCTGAGGCGTGTGTTTTGATGGCGTTTTTGACATCAGTGTGTTTAATAGTCACTTTGCTGATATATGGGTTTGCAGAAAGAGTGCTCTCATTCCCCATTCCCACCAGTTACAAACCCAGTTTAATCCCTGGGTCCCATTAGCATTCACTGTCCGGTCAAATGACTTTGCAATGCAGGTGGGTTTTCAATGGCTTTTTATCTGCATTAATGGGAACACAAGACCTGGGTGAACGTGCTCATTTCATGTTCACCTGCTTCATTTTTTTAGCAGCAGTGCAAATACTGACGTCATGTAGTTTTACTGTTGTGACTTTTAAATTGTTCAGTTTGCTCTGATCATCAAGGCTCTGAAGGCGTGTAAACTAGTAACTAACATTGTCACTAAGCTCCATTGTGCTGCTGCTGTTGTTTTCTTCTTCCTGCAACTTGTCTTGTTTTCGGCACAGTTGGGACGTCGCCTTTCATGCACTTGTAATCACCTTTTCTCGTGGGTACACTTGGCTCATAAATGTTTTAAGTTAAGGAAAAAAAAGGCTTAATTTAATAAAACCAACCATGAATATTCACATGATTGAGCAGGATTTATCCAAACACGTAGGTTATGACCATTAAAGAAGAGCTGAAGGTGAACAATACAAACACTTCAATTTCATGATTTAGCTTTTTCTACGTCCCACACACACGAGTAGGTGGGCTTCATTTGTTGGATGAACAGGTCTCATCAAGTGCACAATATGAAAACGCTGAAATGAACGATGTTGAAAATGAATGATGCCATTTTTCTTGATTGTTGTTGGTGATCTATGTCTTCAGTGAATCCCACAAAGCCTCTTAACCACACTTGTGTAACAGTGTTATTGTCTGCTCAGTAGAGAACAACAGCATGAGACATCCCTGCAGGAGAGGAGGAGCTCTGGGTGTGACACACTTTGACTCTCACTAAGTGTGTTAACTGCCTGAATTGCTCCCTGTTGGAGAAGTTGTACAACAGTTTCATTATTAGTCCCTCGTCTGTACAGCGCCCCAGAGCATCACTCTCTCACTTCTACTTCCTCTCCTTCAGGTGTCTCTTTTTCACGACAGTCCAACTTCACTTTCTCTCTTTTGACCTACATCTCTCCTCACTTCTCCTCATCTTATATCTGTCTCCGTTTTCCCGTAGCCCGTCGTCCTTCTTTTCCTCTCCTTGTGTCTCCCTGCACTTTTTCTTCCACACACACATTTCTCTCTCTTTCTCCTTCCACCACTGTCTTCTTCCCACATACTCTGTCAACACACAAATGACTTCCCAGGGATGGAGATGAGAATGAAAAGTGGTCCCCGGTTGTTCTGGTCTTGCAAACTACGAGTGAGCACGTCAAGTCTGATGCATGTGAACAGCCAGGAAGAATGGCGGTTTAAGGCGCACGCACACACACACACACACACACACACACACACACACACACACACACACACACGGAGCGGGAGAGAGGGAAGCATGAGTGATCCCATCTGTGCATTGTTACAGCAGACTTCACAATGTCAGTGTTGTATCCAGTAGAACAGGAGGGGGCACAGGTGGGTCTTTTTACAAACTGGAGAGCACATACTTACACAGTACATCAGTCCATGTGTGGTCATACAATATGCACCAGCGCAAACACATTCCCCAGACATGACACTGCAAAAACATATTTGATGCAGAAAACTACTCTGTGTTTGCTGCCAAATTGACATTCATATGTACATGCTTTGGTCTTTACTCTTGAGCTCTATATTGCAGCGTCTTTGGGAGTCTGCAGTTTGGTGAGAAAAGTCAATTTGCTGTCAGGCTGATGTACTGCTCAGTAGTGAAGGTGCACCCATACTGTCATTAAATCTCATATCACAGTAACACTCTTATTGTCAGGGAAACTTGGACATGATGTGTGGTCGTCAAAGGGATTGAATCTTTGATATTCTGACTGCAAGTTACATTATTTTAATAATTGTTTTCCTTCTTTTATCTGTAAATAACTTGTCCTGTCCATGTTTAAATAAAGAGCCAGTGTGTAGAATTCTTTTTTTGTTAGGATTGAGGAAATAAAAAAAAGTATAATTAGTAAATGTTTGTTTTCTATTATTCCAGAATTAGCCTTTTATATATCAGGAGGTGGATTTGGACCACTGTGTTTTTACAGTAGCCTACAATGGACAAACTATACCTTTTAAGACCTTATGTTTTTCATGTTGGACAAGAGACTAACCCTGGATTTCCACTGGACGCGGAACGGCCGCGGAACGGCAGCCGTTGCAAATCGCTTCCATTCTAATCAATGTGAGCATTCCCACCGGCCGCGCTGCGGCGCGGATCAGCAGCGGCCCAGAAGCAGCTCGCCGCGCCGCAGCGCTATCGATAGGAATCAGTTCTATTTTTTCCGTTGCCGCTGCTGAACCTCGTAAATTTCAACGAAGCAGATCGCACAAGACAGGAAGTCCGACACAGTATCAAAGTAAAACACTTCCGCCCCCCTTTCAAAATAAAACACAATGCGCAGGTCACAACTTCACCTCAACGTTGCGTCAAGAACCGGTGCTCCCAGGTCAACAGTCATTTGATCCGAGGGTCTCGGAGACAATGGACGACGAGAGACTGATTATGGAAGTGGAGAAATGAAAGAAGCTGTGTTGTTGTTGTTTCCTTTGTACACACAGTCTATCGCGGGATCTCGCGTCCATTCGAGATTATCGCGCGATCTTCCGTGAATACCGCTGGCTCGCAAGGCTCCGCGCCGCTGCCGTAACGCGCCCGGTGGGGATTGACGTTTGGGAGAGGACGAAGCAGAACCGCGCCGCGGCCGTTCCGCGGCCGTTCCGCGTCCAGTGGAAATCCAGGGTAACAGGTCCACCTTTTCCTCAGCTGCATTTTAAATCTGATACCTGAACATGGATATCTGCTGACATTGCTTTTTCTCTTCATTCTCATTATTATTGTCAAATTATTTCTGTTGCTGTTGTGCAATTGTTTCAAACTTATTTATTTGAACTGTATGCTTTACATTTAAAGAAGTCAATTATCTTGTCAATTAATGATCTTAAATTTTAAAGTTCCTCTTTGTAGACCGTATAAGAACCAATAAGTAATAAGAGCCGAGGGGTCACTAGATAGATATAACTAGAAAAGGTCTATTAGTCATTCATTTATCAATCAATAACATTGTGTGTGTAACAATATGTTCCCTCTCTAATGTGAGGTTGAGGTCCGGATAGACCAGGGAAATGGAAACACACAATGTGTCCATCAAACACACACATGTCTCATCCTTCCAGCTGCTAAGAGGTTTACTTTGATATTACTGTGAAAAGCAATGACTCAGTGTTTATGGTTTTTAGATGGACTTTATAATTCTGTCCTTGTGTAGGGACTTACAACTGGCTCAAACTGATCTTATCTCATCGGGGATTTTTCTTTCCCCACTGGAACTTGGCTTCATTCACATGGTTTAGCTTGATGACCCTAAGGCCACTAAAGCTTGTTGTGAATGCGCTAAACCGTCATGGTTGAATAAAACGGAGGGGATGAGCACTGGTCTCTGTGAGACCTGGTTCCTGTGGTGACCATGTAGGCGGCGGTAGTCTAAGAGCAATGTAAGCGGCATGGATATCAGGGGGGGCACCATATGCAGCTGTGCCCCTTCAACTCTTAATCTGTCTTTACAGTCTTATGTCGTTGCCCTCTGTGACAGCTTGACACTGGTGGTGGGGCCGGGAAATGAGGTCCACGACTCTGCACACAGCGCTTTGTGTTGCAATGTGCGCGACATGCATATCAGCCCCAGATAGTTTGCCAGTTCACCACACACACACATTGAGGTCACCCCATCCTCCTACATGCATTAGTAACATGACGATATTGCGCAGACTTAACTGATAAGTCCACATCGTATTGTCACAGACCCTAGTGACACACTATGTGTGTGTGTGTGTGTGTGTCCTATTTGTCCACTCTGTGTCCTAGTTGTCAACTCTCCTACAAAAAGCCTTTTAAGTAAATCCCAGCTATTAAAGGCGCTTTAAATGAACGTAACAATCATGGAGTGTTTGTCCGTGCTTATTTGACACACATGACACCAGCCACGGGGAGGTTTGAGGGTAGAAAATTCTCCATTCAGGAAACATGGCACCAACTTTGTGTTGCATCCTAATAGATAAGGAAAAAGTCCCCCCTTAAACTAAACCCAGCCCATCCAGAGTGCTCACACAGTCATTTAAGTAATAATGAGTGGCCAGACTGGTGGGTGTTTAATACGAGGCCACTCACACAGCTGCTGTGCAATCGCTTAACATCGCTCTGCAACACCCACTTATCGCTTCTTTTTCACAATTTTTTTTGTCACATCAAGGCCAAAGAAGTGTCTCATTAAATGTCTGTCCACGGTCACGTCTGCACTTAGAGGTTCAACCTTTATTCCTGTTTACAGAATGCAGTGATAGGAAATAAAGCAACTCGAGTGAAAAAGGACGACTCTACGAGAAGACATGGAGATGCTTTTTACAATACTGTGGAAGTATAAACCGCAGAAGTACAGTGTAATCACATTCATTTATTGTGTCATAAATTAATATTCAGTATTAAGACATAAACTTACCATGATATGTCATCAGAGAATAAGAAAACATGTTATATTGAAAAATGGCCAGTATATTCACAACTTAAATGGACAACCATGGCCACCAATCTCTGTTTATGTTGTGGTTTTGGTGTTTTGGCCTGTTGTACCACCCACTGCGACCCATTCAGTAACACTGAATACTTTCATTCCTGGGTTGCCAGCAGAACAAGAGGCAGCAGCTAATGCATATTACTAAACCTAAAAGGCCTCACTACCACTCTCAAAAATGTCCCACCTCAACAAGAGAAGAGGCAAAACTGCAGTGGAGAAGTATTTTTTTTTAAATGTAGATGGTGGAAAATATGGAATATGAAGATGGATGCCGATAGCCAAGGTCTTTTTCTTTCTTTTATAGGGATGATGCCACTTTTTTGTGTCCAATACTGATATAACAAACTTGAGTTTCTAACGATACCGATATTGGTCCGATGCAGTCATTTTAGACCATTTATGAGCTATGAAGCTGTTAAGAATTTAGTTAAAAAATTGTGCTGAGTCATTTCAAAGACTCCAACTGTGATCCAAAGATTGTTCTCCCAAAGAGAAGAAAAAAACAGCCCAAACATGACTCCGCTGAAATGCTTTTCCTGATTTGTATTTACATCCTTACAGTATGTGCATAGTGAAGCATGTGATATGTATAGGACTTTTGGATTATATCGGATTTGACATTTTTACCTGTCCGATATCCAAACCAGTGATTTTGTCCAGTATGGGACATACACTGGTACTGACCGATACAGATTCCCATCCTTAGTCTCTGACTCGTTGTTGGTGGATTATGTAATGTACATAATGCTTGAACAGAATGTTATTGTTGCATTGTCAGCATCGTCACCCACCCTTTCCCTCATCATGCGATTCCCTGCAGCTGTGACACACTTTCACTTTCACACGTTTCCACCTATTGCTGACTTGATAAATAAAACTTATAAGTCGGATGTTTATAAAACTATAATTGGACACAGTTATGTGCTGTATGTGTATGAATATATCCATGAACACAGCAGGTATAAGTAAAGCTTTTTGTTTTTGCGTTTTAACCTCTAAAGGCTGCAATTTTACATACAGCTTCCAATGCCCCTCTGAAGGTGATTTAACAATGGTAGATTTAGTTTTTGTTCCAAATTTTTCTCTGCTTGCTTCTTGCTAAAAGGAGCCACATACAGTTGTATCCATGTGACTCAGAGTCTAGATCTAAATAAAAACTTGCATATTTCTTTTTCTGTGTTTGATAGTTTTTCCTCTTTGCACGTTTGCCATTTGTCCATCTCTGCTGTGCTGTATTTTGAACAAATTAAACTTCCCTTATTTCTTTTTGTTGAGATCTAGTAAGTGATGTACTTACCCTCTGCTTCTGATTAGCAGCCGCCGCTGATCCACCACTTGCTCGCAAAGAGGTGATTTGTGAATATGGAACAAAGTGTCAACAATTGAGCCAAGGCCCAAATCATCTGTTAAGATGGGCTTTGCCACAGATTACGTCTGTCATTTGGTCTGTGACCCTGGCTTATAGATTATGGATAGCTTTGGCTTTATTTGATCAGTTCAGCATCACACAAGCAAGGCCTCGCGTGCAAACACACACAAATACCTACAGATTGGTTTGACATGGACACGTTTGACCACATATGTTAAACTCCCTTTTGAAGAAATGTCAGCAGTGTTGCCTAGAACAGAGAATGGCACACCTCCAGTTTCTCATTGGGTTAATGTTAAGTCAAGTTTATTTACCCATATTCACCTAGCATCGACTCATCAGGTGAAATCACTTGAAAATGAGGATCTCTGTCGACGCAGACATTTTCGACTTACACAGGTGATAAGAAGTGTGTGTAATGATGCAGCACAAAAAGGCTGCAGTGGCCATTTCTATGATAATACGGTTCTAATCAAAGGGAAAGAAGATAGCTTGTCTTCCCCAAGATAAAGGATTGGACTGGAATGTATCCACAGGTTTATCTCCCAGAGGGGATGGCACTTGTAAAGATATGCTCCTTGGTGGAAAATGCTCTGCTGCCTACTAATTTCTTCTTGATTGTTGACTGCCTGACAGGCAGCATCCTGTGATCAGAAGGCGTGACCGGGTACACAAGGAATGTTAAAATCAGATTAATATGAAGGATACGGTTTGTTACTATTTATACGCCAGTACTGGCTACATGAAATCAGATTTGGTTCAAAGCCACCGGAAGGAGGTCAGAGCGTTTTCCAGCTTTTAGTATAAGTCAGGGTTTGTAATACTGATGATTGGTAGCTATTAATGAAAATCGAGCAGATGATGTAATTTAACATTTCTATGTAAGTATTAGTTAGTATTATTGTCAAACCTGTGGCAAATCATTTCATATTGTGTATATTTCGCATAACAACTGCTACTTATATGACTAGGCTATGTGCCCAGATTATAGTGGAGGGGGAATGGTGCCTGTAATCAGATGTGTGCTGTCCACACTAAAATGTGCCCGTCACTTATTGGTGTGTGTCTAAATATAACAAATTCTAATTGAGATCCATCTCAAGCCATGTTGACGAACAACCGCTCACACTCACACCTATCGGCACTTTAAAGCGTCCAATTAACCTCATGGTTTTTGGACCTGTGGGGGGAAACGCCGCAGACAAACCACTCACACAGGAGGAGAACATGCAAACTCCACACAGAAATGTCCAGACTGGGATGAGGACCAGCAACCTAATTGCGAGCCATGTGCACAATTATGTGGCCCCAACAACTGCTCCCTATATAAAAACAAACAAACACTCTCTATGTACACACTTTCAACCAATCCAATTAGCTATACCAGTAAATTGGGGTAATTACCCAGAGACTATTAAGTCATTTTCTCGCTACTGTGCACTATCGCAAGTGTAATTATTGCAAGGAACAATGATGTGCAGTTGTGATTCATTGTTATTGCTCTGTGGTGACGTGATGTCAGTCATAATGGCAGAGGAGTCGCTGAGAGGATAAAGAATTTCTGTATTTGATATTGACATGCATGGAGGAAAGGGTGGGAGAGCGGGTCAGACAAAGGGACGTGTGAGTTGCAACACAACGCTTCATAAACTTGTCTCACAATAAATGGTGGAATATCAAGTGATCCATCTTCTCTGGCCTGTAAACGGTTGACATTTTGCCTTTATTAGAGCTGTGAGATGAAACGCAGGCTTTTAACAATGACAAGAGATGATCAATGACTCCATTGTATTCTGTTGGAGGTTGCTTTATTAACACAGGCTATTGTGCCATTCTAGAATGATTTCTACGTGTTAAGAGGATGTTTTCCCCCCCATTGGAATCACAGTCTGCAACTGCCTGAGTTGAATGTGTTGCTCTTCCTGTTTGTGCTTTTTAATTAAGCAGAAAAAAGCCGTGCTTTGTCAGTAAGACGGACAGAGACAGAAGGAGATGTGTCTTGTTTGTCTTTATTACTGAACTGGGTGGTCTGAGAGAAGTGAGATATGGATCCAAGCAGGATGGAAAAAAGAGGATGGTGTAGAATAGGAGGTGAGATGCTTTTGACAATTGAAATAATCAAACACTGCTTAGAAAGCTCATGAATACAGGTTGCACGGTTGAGCTGAAGCAGCCGCTCTGTCATGGATTACACCACCACCGTGCACAGCAGGGAAGAGAAAAAGAATGATTCCAATTTGAATGAATCCTTGTTTAAATTAGAATGACAAACAGTACTGTGAATGATATGCATACGCATATACTGAGTTCTATAGAGTGATGGAAGCACAAGAGAGGATGAGATGAGATGAGAGGATGTGAGCGGTGGAATAAATGCAGACCAGTTTACTGAGGTTCAGCAGAGAAAGAACATCAGCTGCACAGGCAGATTTCACACCTGGTTTAACACCTTGTCTGAGGCTGGACGTGAAGATGCAAGATGTGTGAAGAGGATGGTACAGAGCGGAGGGAATGGGCTGGTCCAGTCTCATACTCAATACATGCATCATGCCAGTTATGTTTTGAGGGACATTTTATTATACAACATATATGATATATGATAATAGCTAATAATTAAAAAAACATGTGAACAGATGTTCATATTTTTTTTTCTAGGAAACAGAGTGGATTGTTCTGCATGAAACTCATAGGCAGGTGGCCTGTGTGGATGGTGGGTGTACAAAACACTGGACTTTGACAATGGAGACAATGTTTTGCATCTTGAGTCCCATCTGTGGTTTCTTCAAGACAACAAAAGAACTGGTTATAGAGAAAGATTCTGATAGTAGAACATTAACTAACTAAAAACTTTCTGCAACTTGTAAACAATACCATGATCTGAATATGTATCAGATTTCAAGGTATAATAAAATCGTGCTTCATTTGCCATGGGAGGATTTTGTATTGTTGAGAAAGTAAGTGAGATTATCAACCAGATTTCACAAACAAATTCACAAATGACACACGTATTTCTATCAAAGCATGGCCAGAGCAGTTCCCACACATGAACAGTTTGTTTATTGCATTGTCACATCATTAAAATTTGTGAATTTAAACAATGAAGGCTTTTCTTTTTTTTTTTTAAATGGTATTTTGAAGACCTCTTGTGCTTGATTGAAAAAAAACCCACAACATCTGGAGCCTTTTATAGACTTCAATTCTCTCTCATTTTTTTCATTCTCTCATTTATCACTTGTTTTCATTTTGCTATCCCTCCATCTTCCACCTTCTGCTGAGAGGGCATGAGGACTCTCGAATGTCTGATTTCCCCTTCTCATAATTGCCTTTCTTTTTTTTTCCCAGCTTGAGGAGCTGTAAATGAAAAAGAAAAAAAAAGAACCCTCTTTATTCTTACAGTTCATTTGCACTGCATTTTCTCTGCCTAGCCTGGTGGAGACTCAGGTGGGCACGAGTATTAATAGCTTCCCTCATTCGTGACGTCGGTTGAAATCACACATGTGCCTCATAACACTCAGATTGCTTTTATGTTAGTTAGACACATCGCTCACCATCTCGATGGTTATTTAGTCAGAGCTGTTAAGCTCTATTCAGTAAAAAAACGGGGAAGAAAACCTTTCATTTCTCCCCCCCACCTGCCTTTGTGGCTCTCAGTCTCAATGATAAATGCATCATTGTCCCTCTTGTTTTTCCCTTTTGTTGTCTGCTGTGAACCTGCTGTCTTTCTTCCTCTTCTTCAGATCAACCTGCACAGAAAGGTGACTGATGAACAGCTTTATAATCTCCATCTCTACATCCCTTCTTTACTCTGCGATGTCTTAAATAGTTCCGAGGTCCTAAATGCTAGATGGCTGTCTGTCTCTGCCAGGCGCCCGCCAAGCACCGGTCTCCCTGGTGATGAGACCAGCAACAGGCCATTCTGCGCCAGACACTGGGGGGGTTTGTGATTGAGTGAGTGTCTGTGTCTGTGTGTATGTCAGCGTACAGTAGATTTGTGTGTGTTTTGCCCCTGGTCTCAGTTTAGATGTGTACTCAATGTAAGGGAGAGAATGCTGGGCAGTACGAGGAACGTGTATTCACTTGGCTCATTATCACGTGAATACATTATGTTTCCTGTCAACATGGTTCCACCAAACAAAGGGGTCCCTGTTCTCTCTGCCAGGACTTGAGAGCCACAGCGGCCAGGCCCCAACGTGGTGCTGTTCTGCTCTGGCACAATTCACCAGGAGTTTAGCTCCACAGACACTGCTGTTGGCCTCATCCCGATTCAGTCCATCTGTACTGGCATCTCAGCAGACGACAAAGACTTGAGATGGCAGAACTCCATTTACAGACCAAATTATACTGATGGAAGATTTTGAAATGATAATAAAACGCTGAGTCTCACGATGCATACAGCACTCCAGTATGTGTTTTTCTTTGCCGTTCCTTATGGCATTGTTAAAAATGTCAAAGTTAATGAAGTTAATGAAACATCTACAGGTTTTTATTAGTCAAAAAGCAAATTCTTAAGGTCTTAGGTCACAGGATCCAATTTTTATTGTCAGTTCAATTAGTGGGAACTGACCGTGGAAAAAAATGCTTCAAAGTTTGCTGCTCCCTGTGATTGGAATTCTGAACACTTTTAAAGGGCCACTTGGAGGCACAAACAATCCTTTTTAAACTCATTTCAACTGGCTTTAATGTCACTATGCCTACATTTTATTCTAGAGTTGAAAAAGCCAACTAAATAAAAAAAAAAAAATCCTTTTATGTCCTTCGAATACGATCAGTGAATAATGAAATGACAATTTTCAGGCGGCTCAGACACGGTGGGAGCAGCGAGCAGGTCGTGTGCTGTGCAGCAGCAGAATGACGAGAGAAGAACAGCCATCACTCACTGCTGCTCTGTCATTGTGGTAAGAACTGTTGAGTTCATCCAGCGCTGACCTTTGACTGCGTTGTCGGGCGGATAGCAGGTGACAGAGCTCAGCAGATAGATGAAGCCTGATGTTGGTCATATGCATGTGCATGACAGCCAGGTGTGGCAGCCAAGACAAAGTGAGGATCCCAGCCTCAGTGTGTCACTGTGGTCCTCAGGCATCATGTATTGTCCAGAGAGGTGTTTTCTGTGCTGTGAGGATCCTCTTAGATTTTATAACATAAGGCACAATTATTAAAAGTTCAATAATCCTCAGAGAACTGTTTTATTCTATGCCTTAATCTGAGCATCAATTCAGTTATCAATCAGTTTGAAGACAGAGGCATCCTCTAGCAAACATCTTACAGCACCGACATGACAAATGCATTGAAAGTTTATTGTTTATATTTTTAATTTATATCGTAGTGTAGTACTGTCTCCTAACTCTGCTGTTGTAGGGATCAATAAAGTCAAATCTAATTTTATATAATCTAATCTCAAACATCATAAAACTAAGCCAAAAAGAGAGAAAGAGAGATAAATGTACTTCAGGCCCCACTAATCAAGAATAAATGCCCATAATAAATATATCTATAAATAAATAATAGGGACTATTACTGTGCTGTGGCTGTAAAGCTACATTTACTTGAAACATTAAGTAAGCTATAAGCAAAATTAGGAACCTCCATCTTAAATGAAGTGTTAGTCTTACTGCTCACTAATAAACCACTTTAGATCATTCTAGTTCCCTTAATCAAATCCCAATTTGATTTAACAACCAATAGCAGCTCTCGACCTGCTCTCTGAGGAGAACCGCCAAACAAATGGCCCTTGTGATAATCATCATCAGCCCAATAATATTGTATAATGTTTCCCCGACACTGAAGCTGGGTCTCTAGCTGGTGTCGAGCTATTGATTGTGCTGACAGACACTAATGCTATGATACTCAGTCATAGAGTGAGAGGTCAGCCCTGTGGTCTGCGCTCTCACCCCTCTTTGGGACCAATTTAATGGCCTGAATAGTTGAGGGTCCAAACATCATGCAAACACGGGGTGTTATGAACATGTGTGTGTGTGTGTGTGTGTGTGTGTGTGTATGGGAGAAGAATGGATTTGCATGTGTGTTCACCCGCGTGCAGCAAAGTGCTTGTGCAAGCAACATGGAGATGCTTTGACTTGGATGTGTGAGCGATTGCATGCAGCTCACACACACTTGTCATGTGTGATGGAAAGCTGAATAACACCTATGAAGTCTGTGTGAATGAGCATATTGTAGACGGACGCAGTTACCCAGAAAATGGCTTTGCTGTGGGGGTAAGGGCTCATGTATTATGGAGGTCTAGCGGTGACTGTCTGTGGTTTATACTCAGGTGGAGATGAGCTGTGTATGTGTGTATACTTGTATACTATACTTGTATTTGTGTCCTCTTTAGGACCTTTTCGGACATAAACACCAAAACTAGCAGGACCAGTAGTCCTCATGGAGACCAAAACCTGGTCTTTATGAGGCAGAGCCCCATTTCTTGAGAACTGATTACATTTAGGGGCAAGATGTGTGGTGAGGTTAGGGTTGGGGTTAGGCAACACTTTGTCAGGCCGTTCAAATGAATGGAAGTCAACGCTGAGTCCTAAGAAGAATAGCTGTGCAAACATGTGTGTGTGTGTGTCAGTACAGATCATGATAAATAAAAGACAGGAATTACTTTGAGCCAGTATGTATTTTGATTCATTTTTAAAATTTACTTTATCCAGGGTTCTTCAATTGAGACCCGTAATCTCTTTGATATGGGGGATCAGGACACAGTCAAAGTGGACTTAAACATACTGTTCTACACATAATTGAAAGCATTTCTTTCTTTCTTTTCCTGGGAAATGGACACATCATGTAATCATCATGATAAAAGGCAACCCATAAAACCTTAAATCTTGGTTTTCTGATCGGTGGAAGAGAAATCTAAAACAACATGCCTGCCTCTACTTCCAGACTGTAATATAATTGTGTATTAAAAGCATATGACTCCAGATTGTCTCCTGCAGCTTCATGCTCCAACATGTCTGTGCCAGACTGAGCCACTGAATGCCTCTATTTCTTTCACACTTATTGAAATTAAAACACGACTTGTGATAAAAGGACAGCAGTCTGCTTGGTAATATGTATATTTGTGTGTGTGTGAATTGATTGAACGCTGGCAATTGCTTCTGTGCCACATCTTTATTATCATTAACATCTCTGCTTCATCTAAGTGCGTGTATGTGTGTGAATGTGTCTTTATTATCTTGGCTTATTGGACGTCTGTGCCAACAGTTCTCACACCAGGTTAATTGACCTCTGGAGATGTTTCTCTCCTTGGTTGTAATGAATGACGTAATTATTCTGCATTTGCTTTAGATGTTAGATTTGTAAAGGCTTTGTGTTCTCATTATTATTTTTGAAGTTAGATAGTAGATATATCTTATATGTGTCTTTGAACATAGTGCCAGTGTGTAACTCTCAATTACCCAGCTTGTCTTTTGTGAGGATTGCTGATTGTAGGCTTCACATTTGGTTATTAACCCTTTAACACCGAGCGTATCGTAGACGACACTTTGCTTTAGCGTAATTATGCGATGGTTTGTGCTATCGGTAAAATTCCAACTGTCTCTGAAAGCTGAGAAGTTGCACGTCAAAGCCAACATGTGGTTATTACGGTCATTTTACCCATGTTATTGCAGAGAGTCTGTACATAGTTTCCATGTTTTTGGACATTGAGACAAAGACTCAAACTAATTTTATTTTAAATAGGTTTTATACTGTTCAAATTACAAATTAAATCTGGTTTTCGTGTACAACTACAGTGTTTTTTTTATAAATAAAACATTTTGTTCATTGAAATTGTTAATACACTATTTTAATATGCAGGAAACTGTAAATAAGCACTTACAGGAAATTTTTAGGCTGTTAAAGGGTTAAACAAAAAATGTCTATTGGTTTAAAGACTGCTGGGAAAGTTTTGGCCAAATGCAAGTACACTACTTAACAGGCTATAACAAATTAACATCCATCCATTGTCTGCTGCTTTATCCTCCACGTGAGCATTGCGGGTCACATGAGCCAATCCCAGCTGACGCAGGGTGGAATGCGTGGTACAGCGTGGACAGGTCACAGAGATCAACAGCCATTCACTTTCACATTCACACCTACGGGCAATTTAGAGCGTTCAATTAACCTCAGCATGTTTTTGGACACTGGGAGGAAACTGGAGAACCTGGAAAAAAAAAACGACGCAAACATGAGGAAGTGAACAAGTAAAGATGAAGATAAAAACCAGGTAACCGTACTCCCAATCCAGTGTTTTGAACCAGAGTCATTTGTTTCATACACATGTAAATACATTTTTCATAAACAATATTAAAAGGTCTGATCATCAATGATTAATAGTCTTCGCACCGTAATGTAGGTTAGGGCCCAGGAGGCCAGCGTACTGGGATGTAAAACAAACAAATCATTCTCCATAAAGGAAAACATCTTTTAACGCCCTCCTCACGGCTGCCTGCATTGTAATGACCTGTATTCCCAATAACAAAGAGAGCTGACGACGGAAAACGATGAACACGATGAAGTCACGTGGGGCTTTTGTGTGTCTTTTGATCCTCAGTGTACACACACAATTACACACACACACACACAAACAGAGGCACTCGCACCTACACAATCAAATAAACAGGCTGATGAAGCTTTTGTGAAACAAACAACTTGATTAAGACTCAGGAGGAGAGAGAATCAGGTGTGAGCACCGCGGGTCAGGAAATCATGTGTGAACCAATGCCAGGGATGAATCTTTGAAGATGCAGTTTGTATAGTTTTGTACAGCGCTCCACCTCCTGCGGGACTGCGTTTGCGTGTGTTATTGCTAACATTGCTGTTCACTTTACCTGGTGGTCGTCTCCAGGCTGCGCACACGAGCAGGAGAGCCCAGCGGTTCTGTTGCCTCTGGGAGTCATAGTCCTGTTTCCCTTGAAGCTGCATTTCTTCACTGCCCACTGGGATGTTTTCTTCTCTTAGCTGTTGTTCTCTTCACCACATTTCTGACGTACAGTCTTTAAGTGATTTTAATAGAAACTTCATCTAATGCTCACCTTTTCACTACCTTTGCAGGCCACGGTCTTTGATTCACGTTTCAAGTTTTACTTTTAAGAGCACACACTGTAAACAGTATGTTTTGTTTTCACTGCTCAAACACTGGGTCCCCTAGGACTGTGTGCACAATTAAAGTGGCCCCACAGAGATTTGTTTATTGGTGTCGCTGTGCGTTTAGAAGAGGAATAAAGAGCGAGGTGAGTCCACATTATTATGCCACAGAGAAAAAAGCAAGAACTCAGAGTGAGCATGAATATTAAGCTGGAATAAAATTCCTCCTCTTTAATTTTCCAGCACAGAGCCCAACACAAAGTCTTTGTTGCATACATGCTGTCAGTTTATCCTCCTTACCATGAAAATAGAGCCGCTTTAACCAGCCAGGTACAAACCCCTCATTGTTAATTCCCATTTATACTCAATTTTCATCCGTTTTACAACCGTCTGTCATAAAATGTTATCTCCATCACAACCATACATACCTCTTTTGCGTTGGTATGGAGGTTTACACAATACTTCCTCTAGGGGGGAGTGCTGAGTACCAAATTGCAGTCATCAAGCATTAAAAAGGGGTTATTTATATTATGGTTTCCTGACTGACTGGACTATTGACTCTATACTGCCACGATTTATGGTGGCATTGTTCTGTGTAGGCCGTCATCGTGAGCTCCTCTGCTTGGTGCACAATGACAGATGAAATTAACTCAACGTACAGACGAAAGGCTCCACCCATCTCCGTCTTAAGTAGTATAAATGGGCCTTTATAGCCACCACCTTTTGTAACAGTCAGACTTTTCTCCATGATGTAGTTTCTCAATATTAAACTTTGAAGTGTATACATGATTCCATTTAATCCCGTGGACGCCTTTCTGGGTCTGAGGGAAGCTGCCAAGGAACCGCAAATGAGCAGTTACTTCTAGACAGAGGCAGATGTTTGAACCCGGGAACAAAGACTCATAGATTAACACAAACACTGATGTCAGAGAAAGAGAACAAGGCAGAAACAGTGCAGGTTAAAATAACACAAAAATCGGTGTTGTCAGTAGAGATTTCCCTTTTCTTTTTAACACCATTTGTGGTGCAAGAGGGTGGTGAACAGCTGGGGGGTCGGGGGTACACGGTCTCCATGGAAACCAATGTTCCCTTAAAGATACTTGGGCAGTCACTGCCAATTGTTGAGCTTGAGTAATGGTTGGAAATTCCCCGTAAAGTGCCTCAGAGATTGAGATTAAACGTGCTCAGGGCAGACTCATGCAGTGAGTAATCACACCATTTCTGAAAGATGGAGTGAAGGAGCTTAATGACATGCAAACAGAGAAGTACTGTATCTTTATTTCAAATGTTTAGTTATACCTGTTGCCATTTACAATTTCATTCATTAAACACATTCATTAAAAAGGCAGCAACATTCACTTATTCTTATATTCCTGGAAATTGCACTGATAGAATTCACTTTAATTTAGCTGCTGTTCTATCAAGGCTGTCGTATGTTTGCACCATTTCACAAATGTGTTCTTTATGTCAAATACTGTATATTAACTGTGAGGATATCAGGTGCAGCACTTGTTTTTCTCTGTTATTTCTGCATTTGTCCATCTTTCCCCTAAGCTTTTGCTCTGCCTGGCAGAACCATCTGAATGAAAGTGGTCAGGCTTGGCTGCCTCACAACTGATGAAATGATTGCTCCTCTGTGTTTCCAAGTGCACAGGGCTTTATACGCCTGTGGCAGGTTGTCTGAAGGCCTGCTGATGATGGGCCTGTGAACATAAGTAGCTGAAAAGAAATGTCTCACACCTCCGTCTGTGCCACCAGCTCATGCAGAAAATATGGAGGAATATTACTGTGTGCTAGTGTTATTGGATTATCATTGAAAAGCTTAAGTTGACTTGGAATCAATTTTTTTTTTCCTCAGTGAGTTTGGTTCATTGTCACACATGAAGGGGGTGACTGTATTTTTCCAAGACAATAAGCACTCAACTCACAATAAAGTGTCATTTTGATTCTAGTGCACATTGTTACATCACTTGTGCCATTAGATGTTCACATACAAGGACTTTTCTTTGGTGCTTTAGCACAAACAACGTCAGAAGCAAGAAAGTACAAGCATGCGTTGTACTTTGTCTGTCACGCAATTCCTGCAAGATTGGGTTGAATGTCTTTTTTGTGAATTCATGAACTTGTTGAACAACACAGAGTTCATGTGTGCACGCATATGGGTCCGTAACACATTGTGAGGCTTATTTGTATGCCACAGCAGCTCCTGTTGTTTCCACGGCTCCTGAGGCCTGGGTGGTCACCCTGAGAAAATCAAGGGTTTTCAGCAAAGCACAGATCGTAACTGTCAGTCTTCTCTTTTCATGATGCTGTGAATAGATCTACAGTGTAGGACAATGAAGCAGTGTTTTTGCATGGAGGGAGAGAAAAAAGACTGGCTGAAATTGTGCAGTATATCAAACATTGTGTATTTACTGCCCTGACACCGCAGCACATCTGACTTCACTAAGTCCAGAGTCTTGGCACGCCACTGTAATCCAAATATAGACCTTTAAAAGGAGTGTTTTATCAGAATCCATGAAAAGTTACCTGTAGGCTTTTATCCCTGATGGTAACATTCAAAGCAATTTCATAGAAGGCAAATGGGGAATGCCTCAATAGCACGTTTTTTATGTCTGATATGCCACCTAGCTCAGGGGGGTCAAAGTCATTATAGTTCAGGGGCCACATAGAGCACAATTTGAACTCAAGTGGGCCGGACCAGTAAAATAATCTCATAATAATGGATAAACAACAAGAAATCCAAATTTTTTCCAAAATATTTCATTTACACGTATACAATTTACAGATCACAGTGAATCTACAAAGACACAAAACATTTAGTCACCAGGTATCTGGAACTGAAAAATACAATATTTGACATATTCACAAATCCATCCCCCCTGCCCTGAGCTAGCTATAACCATTTAGAAAAGAAAATGCTCCAACTGCGATGCCTTTTCTCATGTCCTGGACAGATCGCCGATTGAGTGACTTTAGCCAATATCAGACAATTGTTGATACTGAGCAATGTATTGGCTCATCCTTAAAGGTGAAGATTCTCAAACACTCTGTGCAGATTATCACAATTGTCACTGAGCAGTCCACAGCCAGTGGTGGACCCACCTACTGAGCAGCTCTTGTTATCAGACAGGAGATGTAGCAGGCATCTGTTAGCACGTGTACAAACCCACCAGACACAGATCTTTCATCCAGCAGACATGAGCTGTTTGTTCCAGCGCGTCGGCTCTGGACTGCAGAGCAGCAATTGAGGACAGAGTGGCTTTGGGGAAATGGCGGGGGAGGGAAAGTTGTTTGGGGGAATTTGCCACTGGTAGTGTTGGTGGGCATATAGGTTGGCACTGAGAGGCATATAAATCATTTATTTAAATTCCCAGGGAATGAATTATTTAGTCTATATCAAAATGAAGATGCAAATGTACTCACCAAGTATTTCCTTTAATGTCCCAGGTGGCCACTGAGCATTACCAAAGCTCTGGGCACAGAGGGGAAATAAAATGAATCATGTTTTGCACTGCAATGATGTTTGTGACCTCACCGTAGGATGGAAGACGTGCTCTGCTGCTCCCATGCTGCTGCGTCCCTCTCGGAGCATGTTGCTGCTAATTGTAATGATGACGGCAGTGAAGACGGCACAATGTCAGGTGCAAGTGGAGTTGCATTCAGTTGGCGCCATCAGAGATGCAGAAAAATCTTAAACATGAAGAAGAGTGCATGGTTGCAGGGAAGTTGTATCTATGTGTGTTGACAATGAAGCTTCTTCATATGTGGCATGTTTTTAGCACATGTGAGTGTTGACTTATTGTAGATATGCATCCATGCACAATAATTACTTCACGCTCGCTGCCCAGGAAGGATTTAATTAACTGCTCCCTGTCAGCGGGGATAATTAGTCAATAACACACACACACACACACACATACCCACACACATACACACACAATCAATAATTTTGCAACATCAGTGTTGAGACAACAATGTTCTCACAAAAGTATGCAGGTCTTGAGTGATGTGGCTCAATAGGCAATTACAGTGGAGCTGAGCGTGGCACATGTTCTGCGCCTTCAGAGAGAAGAAAATGCTGATTTTTTTTTTATTTAAATGCTTCATTAGCATGGAAGCACAGCCTCGCTAATGTCCCCTTACAACACATCACTAATTAGGCTTTCTTCTCTTTTTTTTGCAGGTTCATGGTTTGATCTACACACAGGGAAAGGTAAAAGTTAAATTCTTCATCCTTCAAAATGTGTTCAACACTTTCTAATTTGTCCTTGTTTTTACTTTTGCTGTCCACTCATGCCCACAGTTATTAGATTATTATTAGATTAGATTATTCTCCTGAATTAAGTGAGAATTTAAAATCTGGATTCAGGTTTTCTTAAAGAATCTTTTGTCTTCACACAGGACACCTTCTAAAATGCTCAGCACAGTTACACTTTCTGCAAAAACAAAGCAAAAGAAACTAACAACTACCTGGCAACTGATGTGTGTTTATGGCACAAAATATGTCCCCACACAAAGGCCTTTTTGTGAGATGCCAGTGGTTGTTTTTAGTTAAAATCTCATGCTGTGTGTTCTGAATGTGGAACCCTATGACTGGACAGGTCGTCTCTCTACTTTGTAAACCAGCTGCTGTTTAGAATGTCAAATACATAGTTTTTTTTTGTTTATTTTCTTTGCCATCTATGCAGCATTTTATGATCATGATGGAGCCACGTCCTTCTTTTTTGTATTTCTATTTCTGGCAGATGGAGTCTGTAATGGTTTCTGTCTGTGGCCTTCCCTCTTTAGATCCCAGAGTATTTTAGTCCAGAATAATCCCCACCATCTGCTGTCTTCTCTACTATATTTTAGCACTCAGTATCTTTTCATCTGTCACTCAATTTTATTTGCTGTTGCCTTTTCTCTTTTAGTTTTTAGTTCTGTATTTTTCCATGATCCCTCCCAGGCTGCTTGTGTTCCATTTCCTCCCATCTTTGACTCTAGTATCTCTTAATCATGTTTCCATTTAAAATCTGCTTTTCATGTCTCATGTTTTAAATCTGTGGATTTCTCTACACATGCTGTCACACTATAACCTCTGGTCTCAGGGGGAACATTTTTAACATGCATTTTTCAGGAACAACTACTCATCGGGTGGCACTGGCTATTTGTAAATCCATCCCTAAGGTTGTCCCATACAAACTAGTGATAGATACTTGTAGAGGTCTCGATGTTCAAATAGAAGCAACGTCACACTGAGTTGTATTTGTTGCTAGGAAACGTTTGGACCTAATCAGTCAAAGCAGCGTCATGACACAGTTTAATGTGTTCATTTTACATGATTGTCGGAGCAGCATTGTAATAAACTGTCAGATTTGAAATAATGACCACATTTGATGTAACCTTTAACAATCGTGTCTTGCTGTATATCACCAAGTCACTTTAGTAAATTGGTTTGCGTTTGACATTAACAAATAACGCAGGGAATAATTTGCATATAGTGCAGCTCATTATAATGTAGCAAACTGTAAAGCTGTACCTCGCAAATGCTTCTGTTACAACTGGGATTTGAGCATCTCCACCTGAGAAAGTGAACAGCTTCTCATCTAAAACTGTGCATTACATTATTTTTACCCTGAATAAAATGTAAAATGGGGTACCGTTTATGTTGACACCTGTGATCTTGAAAGCACATATCTGAAAGAGCCTCATATCTGTAATCACAACTGTAATAAAATGACGTGCTCTCGCAGAAACTCTCGTTTGAGGGAAAAAGGTTCTTCACTTCACTGCAGTGGTTCTTTGGTAAATGGTACACGACTGCTGTGGAAATCCTCGAGTGTGTACGACCGTGTCTTTTCTTTCCGCCGCTCTCCTCTTATGCACTTAGTCAAATTAATACAACAGAAAACATGGCAACAACATGCCACTGGTGACATTAATGGTGTTTTGAGAAAGAAATCCAGTTGGCGTTCAAGGCAGAGCACTTTCATTCTCCCTGATTTTATTTTTGTGTGCACGTGTGCGTGCGTGTGGGTCTGAGTGGGTCACAACAGCAAAAATACAGACAGGTATGACATCGGCACCTCAGTGACATGACTGTCAGGTAGCACCCAGCGGGATTAACAATGACTGAATGGATTATTGAGTCTGTGAGTGTGCGTGTGTGTGTGTGTTCGTGCATGGCTGTGAAAGTGAGAGCGTCAGATGGAGACAGCACGATAAAACGCAGTTGTGACTCCTGTGTCAAGTAGGTATTTGATAAAGCCGGATATCTTACACAGATACTGATAATTCTCTTAGATCATCATATTTTGGCTCGGCCGCTAATGACATCACTAAACCATGCACTCCAGATGTACGTTTAATTCATGCAAACACACATACACCCACGGTCCTGCGCAGATCAAGATTATGTCCTCGTCACCTTCTCCCCCCTATTGCTAAATCTATTAGCAGTGACCTCATCGTTCCTCATCACTCCACCGATTCCCCCATTTTCTGCTTCCTCTCCTCTCATTTATTATCACACATCCGGCCCCATGTATGGACCTTTTCTCCTCCATGCTTGTAGAGAGAAAGAAATCAAGTGACAGAAAAATTGAGGATGTAGGTGTTGACTGTGTTGCCTGTCTCTGTACACGCCACTCAAAATGTCAAATGTATTAGTGCCTACCATTTTACAGTCCTTCCAGAGCAGAGTCTATACACAAGGCAGACAACATTATACACACACACACACACCCAGTGGCCTTTTCTTTCAAACTGCCACCATCTAGACGTTGTTTCCGCGCCCCTCTTTTGACCAAAAACAGATCCATATTTTCATTTATTGCACAAGCCATAAAAGCACTACATGAGTTACATGTGCTTTGTGCTAGTGTGGGTATAAGAAGAACATCCCTTATGTTGTCTGATGGACTACGTCTGCTGCCTTCTATTTGGTGTCCTGTCACAAAGTGCCTTGTGATTGCGATTGTGCTGCAAACCCAGCTGCCCCACGGGGACAATAAAGTTATCTCCTACCACTAATACTACTACTACAAACAGACAACTTTAACCAAAGCTAACCAACACACACACACACACACACACACACAACATTAAATTAACAACAGCTGCATGTGGATGCTGAAGGCTATAGCTGTCTTTTTGGTCAAAACAAATGATACTTGATAATGAAGTTTCTTGAAATATGTAAGTTGTAATGTCCAACAACGTAATGTTTGGGTGTAAATGTGTGTATGTGCGTGCATGTGTGTGTGAGGGAGAGAAAGAGAGAGAGAGAGAGAGAGAGAGAGAGAGATGTGATTGCCAGCTGGGCCATTTATGCTAAAATTGTATTCCTCTCTGCAGCTGTAAATTGCTCTGGATTGCTGCTGATAGCTACTTTTGCCATTTCAGTGCGAGTCCAATATAAAAATCCGACATGATGTCATTCTTTTGTCTCTCCCTCGTGCTCGCTGCTGCAGTGTGTTTCTTGGATTACTGTATTTGAACATCGCATGACGCTCCAAGAATGTCAGTAATGAATATAAGCCATACAATCTGCTCGACTATTCAAAATGCTCCTAATTGAAATGCTGAAAAGACGGCACTGGATAATCAGCTTAGAGATGAAGTCTACACTTGACAGATAATGAAGAGGATCTTTACCGCGGAAGATTCTAATACCACCCCTGTAATGAGAGTTCACAAAATATGATCCGAGGACAATGGAGGGATGAGGAATTTAGGAGAGCTGGGAGAAGTGCCGGTACAGGAAGGAGGAGATGACTTCCATTATTTAAAATGTAGGTTAAAAAAAGATCAACACAGGTGAATAGCTCCTGCAGAAATACTGCCTATTGTGAAATATTCAATGCTGTATGCTGAATGTTGTTGTAATCGTTAGAAAAGTGAATTCCTAACAAAAAGAATTATGGAATCCAATGCAAATACATTTAAACAGTGGCTGAAGCATATGAAGAAGAACCAAAACAAATGTTATGCCATAAATAGAATGATAAAGGACTTCCACCATTGTTTTAGATGTATGTTTAGGAATAATATTTCTACTTTTGGTACGAAAGGCACCCGTCAAAACTGCTTCTCAGGTGGTCGGATAGTTTTTATAAATTGTTATCCAGAGCCAGACAGGATGGATGTCTTCCAGAAAAGCCCGTCTGCTTCATCATCCCAACATTCAAACAACATTGCATCGTCTTCAGCAGCTGGCTTTTCCCTCCATTTTTGAGTGTCGCTGTTTGGATCTGGTATAAACACTGTTGCCTTTTACACCTACTTCCTTTTCAAGCATTTCTAAAAAGGACAGCCTTTTGCACAACCATCATCAGTCACTTGTCAAGAAAATGTAAACGTGTACATTTCTGCATTAGATAAATCTGGACTGTCATGAGTCGAGAAGCTGATTTGACAGTGTTTGAAAACAGCTTTAGCACCGAGTAAGGCAAATAAATAGTGGCACAACTGATCCAAGAGGTGGATGGATGTGAACAGTGCTACCAGTGCAGATATTATAAAAAAAGACCCAGTTAACAATAGCAAAAGTAAAAGTACATCAACCAAAATACTAGCAAAATAGTACCTTAAAAATGAAACATAAAAAGATAAAAACAGAGGCATAAAGTACAGTCCATTAAAGACTACACAGTTGTGCAAAAGTTTTAGGCTCATATTGTAAGTAAGAGTCGAGACTGTCTGGGTTTGGGCTGAAATGATGACGTGGTGGAGGCAGAGTATTTCACCTCACTGTCTGTGTGGACTTAAAAAGCTGGATGGCCCTGGGGACAAATGACCTCCTCAACCTGTCTGCTGAACATGACAGTGACCGAAGTCTGCCACTTGACATGTTCCTCTGTTTGATCAATGTGCTGCGTAGGGGGGTGGTGCTTATTGTCCCTGATTGACAGCAGCTTGTTCTGGCTCCTTTTCTCCACCACTGATGTCAGGGGCTCCAGCTCCATGCCAACCGCGTTGCCAGCCTTTCTCACCGGTCTGTCCAGTCGTCCAGCGTCTCTCCTCTCAGTGCTGCCTCCCCAGCACATCACAGAATAGAAGACGACAATGGCCTTGACAGACTGATTTGGTTTAATCCTATCTTCTTGTCACACCCTGATGAGGTTCTTGCAAAAGTAACAGTTGGTAAGAGCTGACTCGTGTTTCCAGCACCTCATACAGGCTGCTATGTGGAACAGAATATCTCACCTTGTTTCTGACATGACCACTCGTGAGTGATGAAATGAATTCAGTTTACATCATGGCCCCAGTGTCGTGATAAATTCCCCCGAGACGACGAGCTGTCACTCACCGCGCTCTTACTTTCATTCGCGCTCATGCGCTCTCTGACCTGTCAATGTCGCATTTCCACATGCACATAGTGGACACACTCACACTGCATTTTTAAAGCCCCTGTTTATGAGTCAGTCAGAGGTCATGTCTGTGGAATGACACTGGGCACACGGGCACAGTTTCACACAGCTTCCTACTAGGGCCGAACAATTTGTGGAAAATAGCTAATTGCAACTTCTCTGACAGATCTAGCTATTGCAGTTTGATTTGCGATAATTCAAGGTTCAATTGAATATTTACAATAATAGTGTAATAGGTTGTGGATCACAGTTAGTTTTACCTTAGAGTATATAAGTAACCAATTATTATTACATTGCCCATTCAATAGAATGTCTTTATTATTGAAGGGACAGTGATGTCAGCTGCCCAATCTAACACTGTACTCACAGTTGACACTTAACAGGAACTACCAATACCATTTGCATGTACTAGTTGTCCTAGATTTCTTATTTGACAGTCATATTTTTAAATTTACTCACAGAATTAATTCATAAACAAGCTGACTGAAACCACTGTTATTAGTTCACCATTCTGGAAAACACTCACATTCATTTTATGTCAGTATAGGTCTATACACCAGCCTAGCAATATAGGTCAATTCTGTCTGAATAGAACAAGGATTTAAACATGCACGCAGTCTTCATTTTTTTCCAGTGTTTGTTCTAAGCCAAGCTGAGGTCTCAAACCCAAATGATCTGTGGAGACACTCAACATCTTGCGGAGAAAACAACAAAAAAATGTTCAGTCAGAGTGGACGAAATGAGCTTAAAATCATATCACAATATTCCATAATTATATTGCAATAGAAATGATATGGAACAATAAATGTTCACGATAAATATTTGTGGTGCAAAATGAGTCTGTAAATAAAAAAACAGACATAAATAAGTCATTATAAGTTGATATTAAGTGGAGGGCCACATGAAATGAATTTGGGAAGTCGTGCGTTTGAGACCTCTGATTTAGTGTCTATATCTCTGTTTTGTCAGGATATTGCAACACAGATCTTTTGGATTTTAGTCACAAATTTACCCCCAAATAGCATGTACAATTTGACCCATTTCCCAATGCCAGTAGATGACTGGCGACATGGATAGCAAACAGTGGAGACTGATGAGTAGCAATGGTTTTATCTCAGTCTCTTTTAAATCAGCACCTCCTGAACGATGTTTGAGAACAGAGACTGATGGGATATACAGCTGAGATGGTAATATGTCACGAAGACAAATAACCAGTGGAGATGATGATTCTCTAGCCTCAGTGATGCCCATCACAGCAGTGGACAATGACGCTTGTGATGGCACGATGGAAAACATCTGTGTGTCCTGTTTACAGTACTGCCTATCTTGGAGCTGGAGCTGATAAATAACAGTGACAACTATAGAGCTATTCAGCCCAGGAATAAATGCTAATTGTACTTTGTAACAATGAAACAAAAGCCATGTCATGTGTGTTAGTAGGTTTTTTTTGTCCAGTGTGAAAGAAGCTTAAGAAAACACAACCAATAATATAACAAGTGAGGGGTCTTGTCCTCCTCATCACCAATTGAAATCCCCATCTTGCCCATATTGACATGAGAGTGACCTCTTTAGGAATCTATTATAAAATAATGCAGCCTGTTTTGTTAAACTGGCCACAGACTCTTTGGCTGCATTTCTCGGGATGTGGTTCATCCAAGTCCAGTCTCCATGTGGGTTAAACATAATGGGAAAGTTCTATTCTTTGAGGTGCCAAGAATATAATATACGATCGCTCTTTCTACTCTGCCCTGCAGCCAGAGATAGCACTGCTTTCTCTCCACATGTGAACGGTGGGCAGATGCCAGCCACTAGAACAGAAGAAAAAGGGCACAGCTAAAGTCCCACTGCTCATTATCGTCAACACCACCATCATTAATCATCACACCTTTGAGTATCGGAGACCTGCAGGATGTTAACTGTGAGTTTGGTTCAAAGGGTAGCAATTTGGTATGGCCCTTATATAGTCCATGATGAAGTGATCACAGCCGTGTTTTTCTTCAATGAGGTCTGTGCCTGTAGTGGTGTCACTGTTATGTCAGTTTGTGATTTGTCTGCACAGCACAGAAACTATAAATGGTTGACTTTCAACACAAAAGGACATTATGATCAGATCTGCGACCCAATGTTTTCTTGGATGTCCCGTTTCGGTGGCAGTGTATTCCTTGTTGTCTTCCGAACCAAAGGGCTTAGTTCGAGCCCTGAGACTGTTCAGCGGTTAGAGTCAGGCAACCAATTTAGAAAGTGTCGTGTCAGAGAAATAGGAGCTGAGAGGAAACTCCAGATACTCATCACACACATGCAGACACTGTCCGTTCTTCTCAATTACTAAATACTGACACCACAAACTTGACCCACTTGCTGGAACAGAATGACTGTCCATTTTAATTAAATGAAAAAAAAAAAGGAAAAGATGAGCGGGGGTGGGTGGGTGTTGAGATAGTTTGTGATTGACAGAGAGAGGAAGGCGAGGGTGTAAAAGACGGGGGTGGGTGGGGGCAGCTGTCCTGTCTCTTAAGGTTCAACCAGGAGACATCTTTGAAGTTTTCCAACCTTGGCACGAGTGCAAACAGACCTGAAATGAAATTGTGTTGGAGAATTGCACAGATGGTACATTTATATCTTATGAAATAGTTGATTTGTTTATGGATCAGGAGTTCCCTGCAGAAGATTGACAGATTGTAATCTACAGTACTGACAGAGCTGCAGACTTTGCCTCCTTGCTTTCAAAATTCTATTTCAGGATTATAGAATCGTGCTCCATGCGAGTACAAAGGGAGTTTCAATATCCCATGAGACATGTTTTGAAACAGAAACAATTGTATTTTGAAAAGGAATTTTCATAAAAAATCGGTGGAATAAAGGAAAACAACCGGTTTTACCATTGATTGACCTTAAGAAAAAAAAATATTTTGTGCCCAGAAGCAGTGTCCTTGATCCAGCAGAGTAATGTGATCCATAGTCCAACCACTAGGAGCCATGATGAAGAATCCGCTCAAGGGTGTATTGATTTCTGCTCAGTCTCTAGTGTGGTTTTGCCACACAGGTTGACAACTACATTACCACAGCATGTTAACGCCACAGAAACCAGTGTGATATGTAAAAAGGACCAGTGGTTTATTCTTCTTCCATTGACTTCCTGCTCGTGCTTTTGATTCTTTTCTTATCCTCATCACTTTACATCCGCCCGTGGCAGTCTGTCTCCTTATGCGCTACGACTGATTTCTAACAGGCAAACACATCTCGACGCCCCATGAAGCTATTTGTTTTGGGGATGATTTGGTCCATGTCATTGCACTCATGCATTATGCAGGAAATATTGCACAGTGCACTGCGGGAGCAAAGCAGTAAATGTTCCACTATCATCTGTTATTCTGGGAATATTAAAGCTTAGTGATGTGCTTTCCAAGCACCAGCGAATGAATAACAATGTTTCTTTGGGACATTTTTCATTGGAAGATGCCACTTACAGCCACCATCGCCAACACTGTCATCGTTTTCCTGGCCTGTTGAAAAGGTGGCTCATTTTAGTGTCATTATCAGTGGCAGATATAAAGTCGAATTACACAGTTTTGAATCACAGCCCAGCCCCCTCTTTGAATATCCCTGTGAATTTTTAGGTAAAATGTGTTTTTCTACTCATATGTTATATATATTACCTGAACTCATTTCACTGAGAACTTATTACTCAACATGGCAGCTCTCTTTCTATTTTTTTAGGTGAAGGCCACTGGATATATTTTATTTACACCTGTTTGAATTATTGAGGGGAAATGTTTCTAGATGGATCTCACCAGCTAACCATCCACCATCTATGAATGGTTAGGTTATTCTAATGATCCCCTCTCCTCTGTGTCAGTGTGTGCCTGGAGGCTTCGCTGTAGCTCATCAGATCTGGATCGGAGGATTTTCCCGCTCAGCAAAAACCTGCTATTTTATTTTGCACTTACACAGAGGGACGAGACTTGGCCTTCCAAGCCTCTCGTTGTTCCAGATTCATCTCCCCAGGTGTGCGAGTGTGATGTGAGTGCAAGTCTGCACATCATCATGTGCACAACTTGCTATAATTTCCCTGCAAATCCATCTCCTGCTTTCTTTTTGCCTCATCCCTCACCGCGTGCTTTTCATCTTACTCCTGCCTCGCCCCGTTTCACTCGTCCGTCTTTTGCTCCATCTCTCGTTCCTCAGCCAGTCCTTCCCCTCGTGATTTCCTCCCTCCGTCGCTTTGCTCCTTCTTTATCCACTCCTTCATCTCTGCTTTGAAGTGACCACAAGGCCAAACATAAGGAGCATCATAAGGCCCCACAGCATTTTCCCAGGAGTGTTCTTTGTTCGTGTTTGCGGATGCGTTCGTCTCAAACTGATTTCACTGCCACTGAATCCAACCTGTCGGTGCCGACAGAGAGTTCAAACCATATCCACTTCAGAAATATCTGACTCCAAACGGTGTTGCAGGTTTTGGAGGAAATTATAATAATAATTATTATTTTTTCAGTGATTGGATTCAGCAGAAATGTTAGATGGATAGTTTCCCCAATTTTTTGACACTTGACACACACCATTTTTTTGTAGTTTAAATTTTTGAACTTGGACTCTCGCCAGCCGCAACTGACACACACACACACACACAATTTCTATTCTCTCAGAGCCTCCACGAGGCCCTCCTCACTTCCTCTGATCTTCTCAACATCAATCCCTCGTTCCTCAAAGTGAAAGCGAGGGGACGGCCGATGACAAAAATGAGATGACAGATTACCTGCTATATATAGACTCAGTCCTTTGCCTCTTCCCTTATTCATCGTCTCCCCGCCGCCCCCTCCCCCCCCAAAGACATTCGATATAGCTTTTGGGTTAGCAATGCAAATAGACCCTCTCCCTTGTCACAGTGCTGCTGAAATTCAGTGTCTTGAGCTGCATGTTTTTGTAAAAGTTAAGGGGCCTTGCTGCAGTCACACATGTAGCGTGAGACCAATTTCAGTGGGTGTTGCTAAACCCCAGCCCTTTGTCTTCAATTTAAAAATATGACACAATCTTATGAGCTGCAGCTAGTGAAGCAAGTCCTGGATTAACATTATTTGGATCTGGAGGACTGAAACATTTAAGAAATATCACGTTTCACTACTGGAAAAAATACACCCATGGTAACATACAGAGAATCACATCGTATCTATCTGGAAAAAGATAGATTATAATGGCCCACAGTGTAATATCCTCTGTTCTATCCTGTTCCATTTGTCTGCTAAGTGTTTCTATAGACATGCCATATTAAAGATTTATGTTCTCATGGCTCTGGGTGACAATATTGTAAAATATGGATTAGAACCACACTGAAAGGCCACAGATAATCTCACTCTTTCTTCCACTTCCCTCTGTTTCCTTTTGTCATTGCAGGTCAGAAAACGGCATCATTTTGGTGTTTCTAAGATTGTGTTTTGCCCATACTGTTACCTCACATGGATGTTTTTACTGTACGTTTGTTACTTCTTTTTTTATGTAAACACAAATTAACGCAGACTGAAATACATTTCATAAATTCCACTTGTGTCACAAAATACTTTAAAGAAAACAATTTCCTTTTAGACATGTTTATAAAATGTGAAACATTCTCTTTCTTCATGACATGGCATTGATTCCCAAAGTGATCTTTCTCCATATAGGATTCAGATCCTAGAGATAGGGTAGAGAGTGTAAAAGAAATATAAAACACAGACAAACAAACAAATAGGTTGTATTTCTCGCACCCCGGAGTCTTAATACGCTGCTTTAAATCTAAAAACTCACTTAACGCAAACAAGCCACTGTGCATTTTTTATTCATTCAAAAGGTTGCTCTCCCTTTTTGCTCTCTGTCTTCGTTTTTCACACTTTCATCTTGCTTCATGCTCATCACCATATCATCAGCATATCACGCGTCGTTCTGTCTTCTGCCTGTACTGTAAAGCATCGCTCTCCCTTCACATCGCCTTTACGCACTTTAATCTTTACGGGGGGTGGGGGGGAGGAATTGAGGTGCATATTTATTTCAAACTGAAATGTTAAGAAGCTGCTCGCCAGTCAACTCTCTCCAACCTCTGACTCTATGAATAAAGATTCTGGACTTCCAATTGGATTTTCCCTCTTCTCTTATGTCAGTGCCAGTAGTATCGTTTTTTTGTCCCACATTTTTTTTTTTTTAAAAGATGAAATGCAAAAAATAATGTGCCATCGAGAGCAGGGAGAGACAAATTGGAGCCATGAAACTACTCATTTTATGCTGAGAGGAGAAGGAGAGTTCTGTTAGCTTGCTGACATTCCACTTAATTTGATTCATTATTGCATGGTGACACTCTTGTTGCTACATGCACAGAACTGGTCCAGTTGTGGAGCTTTGAAATATCCGAATGGAGGACGATGCAACCAACACATTATAAAATATGAATCAAGCTCTGGTTTGATTTCCGTCCTCAGCCCCTAAACTACACAGCATTTATTGATATTTTTGAGAGCAAATTGTCTAGTCCCACCCAAACTAAGCCCATGAGGTCGAGCATATTTAGGGTTGGTGGTGTTCCATGCTTTACAGAGACAAACAGAATGTCTGTATGTGCTGTTCTGTACTGTAACAGATTTCAAATAGGCAGAACTGAAAAGGTTTCCTCTTATCTTTTGACCTGCCCATACTCCTTAGAGTGATCAGGCTGAGTGAAGCCATCTGTGGCTGGTTAGGCGAGCCCAGAGTCAGGCTGATTAGATGTGTGTGTGTGTGCATTGGAATCATCATGCTTTTCCTTAACAACGTCATGTTTCTTTTTATAGTTAGACGTAACTTTTACTTACTTACTTCAACTAACTCCTTGATATGTTACATGTTCCTGTTGCAGGATTGTGGTTAGTGAGTTCTGTTTGTTTTAGTTCACCTATATGGTCCAGTCCAATCAGGGGCTAGGAGGGCTATAAGCACCCATTTGAGCACTGTGTGAGGGGAGAAGTAATTTGTAGTTTCTCATGAGGCGGGGAGACATTTCATTTTTCATTTTATTTTGGTAATTTTCCTGTGACCTTTGCTTTCTCCGCTGATTTTTGGTCAATAAAACCACATCCCTTTTTTGTGCATGTTTCCTGAGGCCTTGTAAACAAACCTGTAAACATCTGTTCATCTCCAGTGCTGCAAGCCACACACACTCAAAACAGGTCCTTCATTATGAACTTACACTACTATGTTACTGTGCTGTTTAAACTTGCTGTATCTTGTTAAGCAAGCAATTCCATTACTTTAACTCACAATTTCAAGTAAAGATCGTTTCAATTTAATTAATATCGGTGACCATTTTTAGTCAAGTTGACTATTGTTTTTAATTATTTCCATGGAGATGTTTTCTGTATCAAAGTTTTCCAGTTACCTTATTCATTCAAAAGTATAAACTTTATATTTAACACATTTCCAGTTAGTTTTCTCTGTTTTTCAGCCCTTATGGAGTCATAGCACTGGCTTCATATTTATTTCCATCCCCTCCTTATAACCTTAAAACTTACAGACATGGGTTAAATGTTGTCCACATGGACACAATTCACAATTAGTCAAGTAAATGGTGTTTAAAAACATAATAACTCCAAACATTGTCATGATATATGGTGTTGAATTGTCAAATCAGGTGTCATATTTCTATTCTGATTATATTCTTGCTGTTTAAATGAACACCAGTAATTCTTTGCACATAAAAAAACAATAAATACACCTTAATTAAATGAAGAGATTGCTCATTTTGCACCACCAACTAAAGCAATATGTTTACTGGGAGATGACGGAGCAGTGGAACAATATGTGGCTGTGATATCACTGACATATGAATGGACTCAGATGGAGAGCAAACTACAATCTGTCTGTGTGACTTGCTGTTGTGTGACTCATACAGTATGCATACAGTGCAGAGATCTGTGCTCAGTGGGCTGGACAGTCTAGTTACTCATGTTGTTGTAGTTCAAATACATACGGAGTGATAAAATAATCAGCAATCATGCAAATCAGTTAATAATAAAGTGTGATGAGATGAAACTTAGGTTTTAAATAAACTCCTCAGTCTTCGGACTGATGTTTTTTACAGGACATTTACACTGACACTGTAAACGTCCAGGGGACAGGCACTGTTTTGTATGCTGTGCAGCTCTCTGGTTATCCAGCGAGCCGTAGGGAGCAGCTCCTGACTGAGAGTCACACATCACAGGGGTCCCCACCGTTTTATGATTTTATTCATATGAATTGAATATAGTGCGGATTATATTAGCATACTAAACAAGAACCTGCTCCCTTACGATATCAGCAGAAACATGCATTTAAATGAGTAATTATATTATCATTTGTAATCCAGACCAGTTAAAAGACACCCGACTGTCCTGCGTGGTGCACGTTGGCCCTTAGATGTCAACACATACACCTGTTTCCTTGTACACGGCTCCTTACTGATAAATGTCTTTAGGAGAACAGTTAAGAATGGATTTCCTTTGTTAACAAATGTATTTATTTATTTTAACAGTCGCTGCTTTTTTTTGTCTTTTTTTGTCTTTCTTAAAGAATTATTTCCTTGTTTGTGACGGTATTAAAACAAGGATGTGTTTAAATGTACCAGTACACTGCAGTGTTGTGCCTCATTTCTCAAAACTGCATTTAAACCTTATAAAAAAAAAATTCTACCGCCTGATTTTTTTTTGTTTTGTTTTTGTCAAATATTCTTGGGGGCATCCTTATGCAGAGTGAGCTGCCCACCTGCATCTTTATTCTTACACAGTGGTGTTATGGTGGGAAAAAAACAGATCATTAAATGAGGAACATTCCCAGAGCCTCTGTATAGACTGTATGCCGGAGGAAAATAATTTTGATTGACATGCAGAGAGTATATCATTTATCATTGCTTTGCTTTTACACACCGCCACAAGTGATTTTAAACCTAGACATCCACCAACTTCATCTCCCAAAGCCCCCGCTTTCCCAAGCTATAAATCATCATCTAGCCACAGGCCACTGGGCACAGAGCAAGGTGACGCTCCACCCTGCTACCACCACCACCACCAGTGGAGATGGGAAGCAGAGAGAGAGAGAGACAAGGGAAAGAAAGGAGGGATGAAGGGGAGAGGGAGGAAGGTCATTAGGTTGAGAACACAGAGGCGGAAGGGAGATGGAGAAAGTGTGTGATCCATCTCCTCAGCCGTCGCAGTGGGAGGGAAATCTTTGATGTAAACTCTATTACTATTTGGCGTGTAGAGACCCAGCTCAGACTTGAGTGAAACCCAGGGTGGTTCATGGCTCCTCAGAAAGAAGCAGCCTACGTGGAAACTCAGACATGACGACACTGTACCCCACAGCATGCAGTTACTACATGGATGTATGGGCGAGAAGTCGTGCAACAATATCAGAATACGCGTCTCTTTACCTGTTGGGAATGTGATTTCAAATTTTCTCTACTCCTTGAAGAACTAGTTTAGTTAGTAAGGTCATGTCTTTGTGTGGTTTGACCTCACATTACAGTTGCTCAGTTAATCATAGGGGCTTATTTTAATGGAGACATGTGGAACATCTCCGGGGAAGGATGGATGCCCACAGCTTCTTATTTTATGTCGATTTTTTATTGAGTTGCTTAATTAATAAAGTAATGATTAAAATTTTAATTAAAACACTGACATTTGAAGGACCCTCAAATAGGTGGAAACAAGCCTGGGTCTGTCCAAATGATACGTTGATCATATGAGTTGTGTATATGTGTATTTGCATGGCGTGGCTGCCTTTCGTCCAGGTTTTATAGGCTATGAGTTAAAATGAACCACTACAGGTTTATGTGAAAGGTATCAATCTTTTCATGTACTTCGTACTGGGCAAAATGTGATGCTATGCTATTAGACATTCGGCTATGTTAGCAACTAAAAACAGCTATTGTAATTGTTGCTTTTGTAATTTAAAAGACAAAACAAATGAGGCTGGCAGAGAGAGAAAAGGAGGCAGGTGTGTGTTTGCATAAGGATGAAAAGCATTGGGTTTATTTTGGAGTGTGTTTGTCTGTGAAGTGCTATCGTCTCAGATGGATTAAAAACATGTTGGTATTTAGATGCACACAGGGGATCATCTTGTTTTGAACGATAAGACGCTCACTTGTGAGAAGCACGCTTTTTCATTGGCCATTAACAATAGCAATGATTTATACAGTCTTCATTAATCAGCCCTCAAATGTAATGAGCTCATCCGAGTGGGAGCAGAAGGTTATGATAGCAGTTTAACAGGGAGTTGGCTCACTTAACCTGGACTGCACAGGGTCTTATTTCATGCAAGGTGCTATAGACAGAAAATCAAATTCCATTTAATTAATCATCGGCTGAAATGTAATGACCCTTGTGTATTGGAGTCGAGACACTAATGTTACCATCATTACTGCACTTGGCCAAGTCAAACTGCACCTAACTGCATGTCTTACATTGTTTCATTTGAGATGAAGCCATTTCCAATCTTCTATTTATCACTTCTCAACCGAAATGAAGCAGAGAAACTGGCTGCAATGATATGAGATTGACCCAGCAGGCTCAGTTGGAGAGGTTCAATTTTTGTTTATTTATTTTTTTCAGTTTATAAAGGAGGGTGAAGCGGGCCATTTATCAACCCTCTATGGTAACGACGCTGCCCTTGTGCAGTACAATGACAGAGACACAGCAAGGGGGAGAAAAAAAGGCAACAGATAGTGTTTCTCCACTGCTATCACTTCCGTCACATTCAGCAGTAATGGCATATGTGGATGCTGCATGCTGTCATCTCACCTGTGTCTTTATGCACTCACCAGCTAGAATGAAGGAGAGTAGAGTGTCAATCTATTTCCTTCTCACGTCTCTTTCTATCATGCAAGAAAATGATTCAGCAGAGATCTGCCACTTCTTTAGGCACACCTGTTTTGTGAGTTAAGTGGCTTTGAACATGGCGTGGACGAGATGGACACAGCTGACTGACTGCTCGCACCAACCTGGAGGGGGAAGGGTCCTGTTGCTTAATGCTGTAGACAACTCGAGTGATTTATGATGTGTTATTAAAATACTTCATACCTTAGGCTTGACATTATGGTAAAATCTAGTGGGTTTTGATACCCTGACCTTTTAATGCTGTATCTGTGGTTTATTGTGTACTTTGATCATCCCATGCTTGTTAGTGCTGGTCTGAGTGTCTCAGAAACTGCTGATCTACTGCCTTTTTTTTTTTTTTTTTAATGCACAACCATCTGTAGTGTTTACAGAGTATGGTCCAAAAAAAATGTCCAGTGCAGCAGCAGCATCTGTGCAAAAATGCCTTGTCCATGCCAGAGGTCACAGGAAATGGCCATCAAAATGATAGAAAGACAAATAACCACTTGTCAAAATCAATGTAGAAAAGAATTCTGATTCTGAACACACAACACTTGAAGCAGGCAGACTACAGCAGTAGAAGACCACACTGTACCTAATAAAGTGGTCTGTAAGTGTACATGTAGGTGGTGGAAGGTACTGATTTTGCATTTTTATGCTGTTTAGAGCAGTGGTAATGTATAATATATGCTAATGTATGCAGCTATAATGTAAGCATAAATGAGAGTAATGGTTTTATTGCTAAATTATACAAACACCTTTCCTGTTATCATGAAGTCAATAAAAGAAAAATCAAAGATGTGCTTTTCTTTGGCACATCACACAAAGCTGTTTGACTGAGTTGATGACTCAGCCGAAGCATAATTCTTTATTTGAACTTTTGAAGTAGTTCCTAAAATGTTAGCTACCCAGTTTTCAAAGACCGGCCGATCCATGGCTGACGTCTGTGCAGTGATTGAATCCCTGAGAAGGGAAGTTTAGATCGTCCACTGAGAGAGTTGCTCTTATAGATTTTTTATAGAATAGAAAAGACGGAGAGCCACTGCTCCTTGCACCCCCCCTGCAGCATTTGTGTGACACAGACTAACACAGCCACACAGACAGCATGTGAGCAGTGATTTCCTGATGTCAGCCACAGATGGCCCATGCCATGCCAGATTAATGCTGATATTTGGAAGAAAGAAAGAATAACATCTATGTGGAGTCTGACACAAAATGTTCAAGTTTACTTCAAAATCAAACTATGCTGTTCATGGTTGAAGTAACATCAGGCTAAATACTAATACTCTGTAGAATAGTGAGCTCTGGTTTCTCCAGTTGGCTCTGATGAAAGGGTCTGAAGATACAACGGAGAAAAGCCAGATGGAGGGATGACAGTTTGTAAGGAAGAGGAGATAATTAGAGTCACCTTATTTTTGTTAGTGTCAGCTGACGTCCACTCGTGCACACATCACTTGACGAGCACAGAGAAATTAAGATGTAGTCCTCATCTCCTGCCTGTGACAATAATTGAATTACCTTAATAATATACACTATGTGTACAGTGCTGGCCAAGGTTGGCTCACTTGCAGAACTAGTTGGAGCTATGCTGCGATGTCCAGCGCACGCATCGCCCACATGTGCACACACACACACGCACACACTCGCATTTGTCTTTCTTGCTCCAGGCAGTTCTTCTGCTCGGCTTGCAGTGCTTGATCTCTTGTTGGCATAAATGGCTGGAGTTAACCTCTCTAGTTTGCACTATGATAGCGTCACCGACTGGGTAGACTTCTCCATTGTTTATCCAGGAGACCGCTTTAATTTGGGTCAAGATGAATAATAATATCAAAGCCAATTTCCGAGGCTGTTTACTTTGCAGGCTCAGAAATGTGGCATCCACACTCCCACAGGCACACGAGGACAAACACTTCCATTGTGCAAATAGTGTACTATTTCACTCTTCTCCACTGTAGCTTTTGGAGTTTGACAGATTTCATCATCACATTCCTCCTGTTCTTGATGTCACACATGCACACACACGCGATATATACATATACAGCCACTTTATCATGTATATAGGACACCTATTAAAGTGGCTGGAGTGGCAGCCATGGTCCTCTATATGGTTATTTTTGTTCCTGTTAAGAGTAATCAGTGCCTTACAATCAATTGAAACCAGTCTGGCCATTTTCCTCTTAGTACTTCTGGAATCAACAAGACATTTTTGCTCAACGAGCTGCTGTTCACTGGAACTTTTAAACCCTGATTGTTTCTGAAATAACCAGCACCATCAACCATGTTCAAAGTCATTTTCTTCTCCATTCTGATGCTCAGTATGAACCTCAGCAGGTTGCCATCTAATCCCTGAATGTATGGAGTTGCTGCCATGTAGATAGCTGGTTAGATATTTGCATTAACAAGTACTTACGTACGGCACAAGTATGTATGTACCAAATAAAGTGGCTGGTGAGTGTATATTTAAAAAAAAAAAAAACTATTTTAAATAAGAATCCTGATCATTTCCTCGACTGGAAAGTCTGTATGTTTGGGGTAACATAGCATCATTCTTGAGTTTATATTGAATCCATATATCCTTCGCCTCACCAAGTCCCAGTGGTAGAATTAGAAGTTTGCACTTAAAGCTGTAAATTGTCATCACATTGTAAGTGATTGTTTTTAGTCCCACAGCTAACAGATGCCGAGTCTATTTGTAGCCCGTCTCTCGCTGGACCCTCAGATGATGTGTGAATGCTGTTATCAACCATGGTCCTCGGTGAAAAGTGTATTTGCAGAGTGTAACACATACATTACACTGATAGAAACCCCGGGTTTGCTGTTAAGTATTCTAAAGACCGAGCTTCAAAGGGTAAGCCTCTCATGGTAGATAAACTGAAATAAGTTGAGCAAATTTTACAGCCTGTTCATGGGTGTTGCTCTCACTGTTGGGTTTTGATTTATTTATTTATTTATTTTTTTTACAGAAGCCTGGAGGGAAAAAAACAGGATTGAAACTAACACTTTATTGCAGAATAATCAGTGGCGGAGACGGAGTTGACTCTGAACTGCTTGTCTTGAGTAATTGGTTAACTAATCAGGCATGGTCCATAATTGACATTTAAAATGTGGAAGAGGTTGTTTTCAGAATATTTTGCATCTGTTAAACATAATTATACTTTGACAACAAAATTATAACCAAATTTGGTTGAAATGTGTTGTTGGATATTGACAGTTGCCTTTTAAAACAAGAGTGGTGACTTGATACTGCGCAATGATAGATTTGTGGTCATTCCTTTTGTTACTTCTCTGAGAAAACGGGAACATTTTCCAGTCACATGTTATGATCAAAGATACATAGCAACAGTTAAGGGGCACATTTAATGTATCTTAACTTAAGTCACCTAATGTAGAATAATTTACCATATATTTTAATTTAGAGAACACCCTCAAAACCTGGTTTCTCTGGATCATTTTAAATTCATTTTGAAGGACTTAGAATCTAAATCATTGGCTTACTAGGTTTAGGCTCTCTGATATCTGCTGCTGCCATTTTTGTCAGCACTCCCTTGTAAAAGAGATTGTCAATCTATTTTATCTTGATAAAAATAAAAAAATGCTGGTGATGTAAAGTTGCATAGAATAAATAACATTTTTATTGTATTTTAAGCAGCAATCTGGGTTCACCAAGGTCTTAATAATGTGTCTAAAAGGTGCTGGCCTTGTAAATTACACACCTGCCTTGATGCCATGTAGTGACTGATTATGAGTATAGGCAAGCATGGCTGCATCATTGGATATATCTGATATAGTACCACATTTGAAAAGATGATTGGATGTCTGCGTCTTCACAGCCCTGGAACAAACCTGATCGTAATCACATCAGTGGGGAAAAATCAAATATGATTCAGATTCAACATAACCTATGTGCTTTCAGAAGCCGCTGGAATTTTTCCAATAGCACAAACCGCCGTGTAACGACGGTGCAAACGTGCCGTCAGCGATACGTTCTGTGTTAAAGGGTTAACACTGACTTTAAGGAACAGTAGTCCTCATGAGGACCAAAACCTGGTCATAATGAGGCAGAACCTCATTTTTTAGGCTCTTGTTGAGTTTAGGGCTGAGATTTTAATTATGTTTAAGTTAAGGTCAGGTTTCGGTATTAACTAGTTCTGGTTAAGTATAGGGATAATGCTTTGTGATGAATGAATTGAAGTCAATGCAGTGTCTTAACATGAATAGCTGTGCTCTCTGTGTGTGTGTTTTTGTGTCGGTGTGTGAGACCTGGCTGAGCACAGTTAGATATTGAGCCTGAAGTGGCTTGTTCACGCCATCAATCTACTCACATCACACCTGACCGCCCCTGCAGCCCCCTCCTGTCTGTACAACCACTGAGTCCTCATCACAATGGTAGAGCTCGGCTTTATTGTCTTCTCTCCCCACTTCCTCATAGAGTCATAGAGTGTGTTGTTTGTCTTTTACAACAAGTTAATAGGAATCTGTGTTGTAAAACAGAGCTCTCTGTGGAGGAAGAGACTAACAAGGCAATAGATCAACTAATATTATGGACTCGAACTGTCGTAAAACACAAAGAACAAACAAAGGAGCAAAAATAATTTGCTTTGTTTGTGTGTTTGATGCACAGGAGGCTTAGGTTTGTTTGGTAATGATATTATTTTCAGTCCCTCCCTTTGATGGAAATGATGTTTGTTTGTTTTTTACGCAACAAAGAAATGTTTATCCATGATAAATTCAGATAAATGGTGCATACAGTTGCACAAGAAGACTTGTGTTGTGAGGCATTCGATTTTTGTCCTACTTATTTTGTTACTTGATAACTTTGAAAAACTGACTTTATTGTGGCGAAAACAGGCAGTTCTGTTCTGTTTGGACAGGGTTTGGACTGGTCCGTTTTGGAGGGATGATGTAACATCACTCTCACACTCTTCACAAACTCATAGTCACATGCAAATCCTGAGGGGATCACTGCTCACATCCTAACAGTTTCTTCTTTGTTTAGATCAGTATGTGATTGAGAGAAGCTCTTTCCAGTTACACGACGGTAATGTAGAATTTTTGTCCCGAACATCATGTGACACAGAAAGATGTGTTGCTATGTGAAACGGCACATACTGAATATGAATATTTAAAAGGAGACAGCTCATAAATAAGCCCGGCTTGACATTTGACTGAAAGGCGCCACATTGCGCCTGCCTTTATTAGAATTTTAGCATGTCTTTGCTCGTCACTAGGGTGTAATACACTCTACTTTTCCCCGATGACATAGTGTCTTATCACCTATCAGCACCTCACATCTGACTTAATGATTTCTTGCAAGACACCTTAAGAGCTCTATTTTCATTCGACAGCAGCTGAGGCATGTGAATGACGAATGAAAATGTGTCAGTGGGTTATTTTGGGACTTTTACGCACCAAGCCAGGCCATAGAAACCAACTTATCGGTACTGTTTGTGTGTGTGTGTGTTTCATGTGTGAGAATGAAAGAGAGAAGGTGAGGGAGGCATCTTTGACCTCAGTGAAAGTGAGGAGGGGATCGGGTTGCCGGTGCCGCTTATTGAGGTGGCTATTCCAAGTAACGGTGTACAGTTTCATCTTTGTCATGTTGAAATGCCAAGCTCAGGCCTGCTCGGTCTGTCTTTCAAAGATGCTGTGCTAATTTGGAGCCGTCTCCCAGACGCCTCTACATGCCTTTGGATTCATGTGTCGAGACGTTTCCATCCGTGTTTTAGGTGTGGAGGGACAGCATGGGTGCCTGTGTTTGTTGTGAGACCGAGTGATACCAGGAAATTATACGTGTGCCAGTTATTACGTGTCAAGGTGATCTCTGCTCCTAATTTTGTGTGTGTGTTATGATTAATGCCGCTATATGTTAAACTGTATCTGGCTGTATGTAAGTCATGTCAATTATTTTATATCGCTAAAGATTTACTACACCACAGGGCCAAATAATGCACCTCTTATCATTATCAGCCCATCTCTCCCTCCAATAACATTTCCACTGGCATACCATTACTTTGAGACGTCCTGCATGATTTACTAATTACGTCCTTAAGGCTTGTTTCACCAGCATATTCTCTGTGAGAGCGGTTTTCAGACATACTGTGGATAATGAAATAAAATCAAACACAATTGAAGGACCCTCCCATCTCTTTCAATAACAGTGTGAATATGTTTTATAAATGTCCTGTGATAGGAAAAACACCAACACCAGAGGACACACGCTTCATGAGCATGCCTAACGAGCTGAAGGAACTAACGGGCCAAAATAATTAGTCTTCACCAGCGATCACCATGCACATTAATCAGCTTAGAGTGAACCATGAATGCATAAATAGCTCTCGCACTAGTCTTAAATCCACACAACATTATACACGAGTCTTCAGCCATTACTAACCACGCCATACTAATAAATCTGTTGTATTCTGCTCAAAGTCTGACTGTACTGCAATTAATCAGTCAGCGATAATCAAGCTTCAGACAGTTTCACAAGCAGCCAGCGTTACCGAGGAGCGATTGCAGCCCAACCGTTCAGTGTCTTGTCCACATATGTGAACAGCACAACCTGTCAAAATGGTAAAAGGATAATGGCTTTGATAATATATTCTTGTTGTGGGTCAAACATGTTTTCCCTTTGCTATATGTTCCGTGTGATTCAAGACAGGAGTAGCTCGTTACTGCTCGGTTTGAAACAACTTCACATGTTGGATGCTCCCTAGCTGCGATAGGTGTGATTGAACCCATTTGCATGATTCGCTGATGCCTCACAACTGCTTTTCTCACTGCATATAGATACGTGCATCCGATTTTGTCTCCTTACGTGTGTGTGTGCAAGTCATTTTGTATGATTGCTACATGATTATGGGTGTGTCTGTGACTATGTCGTATGTGTGTGTGTGTGTGCGTTAGCGGTGTGTTTTAAATAGAGAGTTGATATTATGCATGTCACGTCACAGCCAATTAAGCCCCTGCTTACTGGAGCCCCTTTGAGTGTGATTTTTCACAGTCGTGAGTGTGAAATCTCAAGGATTGGAGGGAAATTACACCAGCTCTATATTCAGAGACTGAACCAGTCTCCTAACTCCCTCTCATCTAAACCAGCGTCTTTTGGGTTCGACAACGCAGTGAATTCAGGCAACAATTACATCAAGAGGAAAGAAGACTGAAAAGACACACCTGGTCTTGAAAAAGACAAAAAGATTTGATTCCGGCTCAGTGCAGGCTATAGTGAAGTAACTCTTTAAATAGGAGTTAAAAACACTTGTGTGTGTTTTTCCACGTGTCCCTTTCTTTAGTGTGTATCTTTAGTATCTTATACAAGTGCTTGTCTCTGGACAAACTACTCACATCTCTCTCCCATGGCCTTGTCTCCGACCCTCTGTTATCATAGCCAGGTGTTTATGACTCATCCTCAGAGCTATCGTGGGATATGTTTGAAAACTGTGTATGATTTAAGCCTCTGCTGGGTTGAAACTGATCTTTGGACAGGCTTATGGCTAAACTGCAGCCTCTCTGGGATTCACGTGTGAAACGGAGTGTGTGATGGAGAGATAACTGTAAAGTGGAACTGGCTGTCAGTTTGTATTTTTAGATATCAAGTTTGTTAACAATCTCCCCTCCGTGTCTCTCACTGTCCCCTCTCTGGTTACTCTGTTTTGCAGTCCTAACATCTCACCAGAAACATTAGATGACAAATAGATGAATGGATTTGACGCTGCTTATTTTACCGGCCTGTGTTTTCAACAATTTGTCCCGCTCGAGCGAGTCCAAACAAGAAATGACATTTCCAAGCAGCTTGAATTAGAAATGTGATTTGTCTTTTTATAACGATGTGAATATGTACCTGTCACATTCTCCTTCGTGGGGAAAATATGTTAAAAAAAAAATGGTGCTGTTATAACACAGTGTGATTTAAATAATTCCTGTCACCGGGAAGTTATGCATTTCTCTCGTCTGTAGAGTTGATGTCTCAACATGAAATGTCACCCAGCTGCAGCTGTTGGCCCAGAAAGGTGTATCTCTACAGCATAATACGTTTGCTGAGTGCTTGTTTGAGTGTGTCATTGTGTGTATCTCTGACTTTACAAGGCGTAACCTTGTCAAATAGAGCTGCATCATGTGCTGATCATCCCCTGCCTGTCCTCAGGACAAATGGCTCTGCCTCTCTCCAGAACTTTGTGAGGCCTCTCTGTCTTCACTAAAAAAATGGGTTAGGGGATTTGTCTTTGGAACTTTGTAAAGAAAAAAAAGTTGTAATTCACATTCTACTGAAGCTAATGTGAAGCATTCAACATGGGATTAAATACTTGCATTTGTTGTGAGGAGCAGGTTACAACCGAGACATCCTTCAGGACGGTTCTCCCGAGACATCTCTTTTTATTTGGCTTCAAAACTCATTGCTTTTGCACATTTTTTCTTGTTTTCATTACACAAGAGCCAAATGCTCTCCCAGGCACACTGCTTGGTATTCTTGGCATCTTACCCTGTGATTGTTTTATTTGTTGTGGTTTTCATATCCACTCAGTGGCCACTTAATTAGATACACATGACAACAATAATATGGCAGCAGTGGCACCAGGTGTGGTCTTCCTCTGCAGGAGCTCATCTGCTTCAAGGTTGGAGGTTTTATGTTGCAGTCTCTTGTACATATCATGAGCTGGATCACCAGTATTCCCAGACACGGAATAGTCTTTGATTTCCTGCTGGTGAATATGTGTAGTAATTAAGGGTGGGAATCACATGATATGATATACATGGTCCACAATACCAATAATATCATGATATAACGATTCAAGATGTCCGTGAAAAGTTGAAAGTGCAGCATTTCTCTATTTATTCACATCATAGATAACAAAGTGCATAAGTCTAGTCTAATTTCCGCCCAAGTTTCCCACATTCATTTGAGCAACGCCGCGGCGAGGAGACATGAACCGGGTAAAACTGGCAGGGGCTGTTTACTTAAGAGTGCCTTAATCTTCTAACCCTTTAACACCTTACCCACAGTATGTTAACCATAAAAGGGACAAAAAAAGTGCTTTTGCCCATTTTTTTCAGAATAACTTTCAATATCTGGCAGTTTTTTCCTATTTACTGCATGTTAAAATAGTGTATTAACAATTAAAATTAGAATTTTAACAACATTAAACATGTGCAACTATGCACAGACTCCTTTCCTTTCTGGTGACAAAGACACTGATTCTTCGGCTTCCTGCAATAGCACTAGTGAAATTACTGTAATAACCACGTGTTGGCTTTAATATGCAACGTGTCTCAGACACTTGCATGTTGCCGGTGATACGCTCGGTGTTAAAGGGTTTATTCAAATATGGATAAAATATGGTGTATTGATTATTTTATTGCACAAAGGAAAACTTTGATATATCACCAAATTGATATTTTGACCCACCCCTAGTAGTAATCCACGATTTCGACAGTGTCTTTGTTTCTCTGCTCAAAGGCTCTGACAAAAAATGGGTGCAATTATGCAACAATTAATAGTTTGATTTGAAAAAACGCTTGTGATCTAAATAAAGATACTGACTGTGTGTGTGTGTGCATGTGTGAGCGACGGCAGGAGTGAGTGAGTGAGAGAGAGAAGCCATTGTGTTATAGATTGGGCTTTAACTGTCTGCAGCAGCACTGGCTCAGGTGCTACACATCAGGCTGCCGTCACAATCAGCCAATCAACTCCTCAAACCTCAGCAACAGATAGAAAAAAGGATCCTCACACCAAACTCACTCCCGCTGGCAGCATCGGGGGTCGACACACGTGTGACTTCCCTGAAGGGGTGTCCCATTTTGTAGGACTAGATTTGAACCACTACCCCTTTGAACGCAGTTGCAAGTGGCAAAGGGCACGATGTAGGAGTAAAAATGAGAAATAGGATCAGGCTGCTAATTATTTGTCGGTATGAAGACCTCAGACACTCTTCACTGAGGCGATGCAGAGATGCAGCACTGTATGTCCCAACCCACATTGCTGCCTTTTATCTTCATTGCAGCTTAAAAAGAAAAAGAAACTGATTGATACTGATTGATATTCTGAACTTGCCTGTCCACCCCTGAGGCAACCTGACTTTATTAAACAATACAGGATAATCAACAAAACTTTTTTTTTTTTTTTCTGTCGAACTAAGCAAAAAAAGAGAGCAGATTTCCTAGAGGATGATTTTCATTTTCATTGCAGAGGACGTTTGATGTTTTGATTGCCCCCCCCCCCCCATTTTTAATTCCATTCTTTCATGAGCAAATGGATATTAGGGAAGACACTTATGGGATGACACCTCCCTGCTGTTGTAATGACTGCGTGGACAATATTAAACACTGCATGTATAATATGACAAGGGCATTGCAGCGACTTTTCTTTTTCATTACAAACAAACATCATTTTGCTTTTTACAACAATTGTCATGTGGAATACACAATGAACAGGAGGTAACCGCTGACATAATTGTGCAACAACAGAGAGGCACATCTGTCACATCGGAGGTGTGGACTGCTCTGGTTTTCCGCGTCCTTTAAAATAGCTACATTTGCTTCCACTGAGCATGCTGATTGCCTGATTAACTGGCTTTGCTCTGTGCCAGAAGGAGCCGTTCTAATTGCCGTTGGATAAACATGTAACACACTGAGAGTGTGGATTAAATGACTTTGTCTTTTGGCATTGTGATCCCCCCTCTCTCTTCCTCCTCCATGGTACCTCTCCCATCATCTCCTTGGCCAGGCCTTGAGCCAACACTTTCTAGGACTATCCCCAAGACAAGACTTAGTGGGTATGAGTTTCAGTCAAGGTCACCCATTCATTTTCCCGCCTGTGACAGTTCTGTGGTAAAGATATGGGTCAAAGCTCTCAGAATGTACCCGCATTCCTCCTTTTTTCTCCGTGACCCTTCGCTCAAGGGCTTTAGGAGTAGGAGCGGGGGGCTTAAGGTAGTGTACATATATAGACACTATTTCTTCTCAGACGTCTCAGTGGAATACCAGAATAAATTTAGACTCTCCTGCTCCTCACAAACATTAATTGCTCTGAAGAAACCGCAATGATCTCTCATTGATTGTGCAGCACTGTATGGAGCCTCATTAAATTGATCGCGGTCACAATAAAGGGAGCAACAGTAATGTTCCACAGCGGTTGATTTCCTCTGTCTCACTGTCACTCCATGCAAGTCTGTACTTTACAGGTGAAGGATGCCCGTACTACCTAGGCTGATTGGTTTTCTCATTATTTGTTAATCGTTTAGCACGCAGACAGCTAGGTAATCAAGACTTCATTTGCCATAGTCCCCACAAGGGACTAATGTGAATAGAAATGAGACAACAGGGAGGCAGAGATGCAGACAGTGTCATTTGCTTCACTTGCTCTAACAGAAAACAGTGTATAAGTGTTATACCATACTGTAGGCTCCCGTCGGACAGGCTAAATCTTAGTCTGAATGTCTTTGCTGCTCCTCTTTGTAGAGTAGTGAATAGCGATAACGTTGGCCCTCAAAACCCATACTACTCTAGTTTAATTCCCATTGTTTCTCCTATAATGAATCTACAGTGTGTGTGTGTGCCTTCACCAGCCCGCGTCGTCCCTTAACAATGAATCTTGGTCTTTGTTTAATGACAGTACATTATCTTACGCGTGTGCAGCTCATACAGTAACCCGCCGCCGTCGATTCTTTCTCTTTTTTTGCATCTTCAAATCTAATATGATCATATTCAGATGAGTCTATGCAAATATTGTTCATAAAGGGGCCCCGTGTCACATTTCCATCCCCGATATATTCTCGCACTGGCGATCAAATTAGTTTTACAGGCCTGCCAATGTCCTGTGCAATATGTGTGAATTCAACATATATGAAAATATGGATAGGATATGATAAAATAGATAACTATTGCTTCCTAAGAAATATCAACCCGAGACATTTTCACTGCTGGATGGGGTGGGGTCGGGGTGTGTGAAGTGATCCAATTGAGGAATCGAAAGTTCTTCATATATAGTTCAAGATGAACGCATGAATCATTCATAATGTGAGCCTCTCTGAGCATGATGCGTACCTCATCTATCCCTCTATCGCCTTCCTCCCCCTCTTTCTGTCACTAATTCACTCCTCTTTGCTCCCACGATTTCTCCCTGCTTCATTTTTATAAAATATCTGCTCTCTCTCTCTCATATGCACACACACACACACACACACACATACACAGACTGACTGTTTATGCTGGTGCCATATTGGGAAAATAAATGCTAGATAAATGGCTACACTCTGTCTCTCTCCCCTCCTCTTTCTCTGTTACAATAGTCAAGCAAACAAGCATTTTCCTCGGTCAGACACTCACTCGTTGCAAAGCTTCAGCTCTAAATGTCACCAAATGTCTTTGAGAAAAGGGACAAACCACGTCGGTGTGACAGTTATCACAACGTTTCATTTGTTTGAGCCACATTCTCCTCCTGTGTGTGGAGTTTGTTGTTGTTGTCCATGATACTGATTAATAATGCCATTAAATGTTAAGGTAACGTTAAACTTTATTACCAGATGTTTTATTCTCTATGATGCCTGAACCGAGGCCTCTGTTGAAAAAAAGATCAAAACAACAAGAAGACCCTATCATATCCCCAGTGAAACTGAATCTGTAATTGTCATGTTGTGAAATTCTCTGGAGGAGAGTGGCTGCGATGTTCTAGTTTTATGAACAGCATGGCCTGAAGTGAAACGCTGCTGCTGCTGCTTCTGCTGCGAATGCACGTTAATGTTTGATTTAGGGCGCATATCTGTCAAAGTTACTCTTTTGATTCTGTAAGAGTGAGAGGGACTAATGGTGGGCCTTTTGCTCTTTCTAGTCCCTTAAAAGGCCATGGTGTAGGGAAATAATCCTTGTGGGATTGTGTGTATGTAGAGCAGTGAGGCAGAATCTTTTCTGCAACGGCCAAAAAAAATAAATAAATTATATATGTGTATATATATGTATATATATATATATATACATATATATAGCTGTATAATTATATATATTATATATATATGTATGTACAGTGAGGATTTGTCCCTTGTTCTCCTTGTTCTTTGTATCATCATCTTCAGAGAGTCCAGCGCTGCATGATTCAGAGTATGGACAGACTTAATCCCTCTTATCCATGTGTTCTTAAACTACTGCATGGAACTACAGTATATATTGTCCTCACAATCTGTTTTGTCCCTGTGTTTTCTGAGTGCTGAATGCAGAGCAGAGCGCAATATGATACTGACTTACACTCGTATAAAAGAGATTACACATGCAATATTCACTGTATCTCTCAAAGCCTGTGCTTGTGTATGCGCCTGTATCGCAAGCTCTGTTTGTAACTTAAAGATACACTTGGTAACGTTATGTGTCGGTTATTTCTTATGAATTATTTAGGGAATAAACATTGATAAACTCTCTCATTTGTGTGTTATATGACAAATATTTCTTCAAATCTATTAATGTAAATCATACATTAAGTAAAAAGTTCACAAACATTTCTTACCTCCACAGCAAAATCAGTGGATGCTGTTGTGTTTCACAGCATTTGCTTATTTATTTTGCTTATTTGTGTGTTTCCTCCATCACCAGGAGGACCATTTAAACAGCTGGAGTCTGACACTAAACTTTATATTACAGACGACACAGGCCACATGTAGAGTTTCTCTCCCTCCAGCCACCACAACCACCACTGCCTAGGGAGGCTACAGGGAGTTAATTAAGGACAGGTCTCAGGTTCAGCAGGGTTTTTTGAGTTTTGTCAGCCTAAATATCATGTAATAATCATCACTTTGTTTTCATGACCTGAGGATACTCTCCTTGAGTCAGCCATGATGTGAGACCCTGTCTCTACAGTGGCCTAAAAATAAAGTCTTGAGATTTACAGAAAATGAAAATCCTGTTGACACAAACATTTTCACACTAAACCACTGAAATTAGCGTTAGACTGTGTGCATGCACCGTTGTGTTTTGCTGAGGCTCGTACATTAAAATAAGCACATAATATGTGAGTGTGAACTTGCATATGTGTGCTTTAACACCATCATCTATATCTGCGTGTGTGAAACGTTGGTCTGTGAAAGTGCATGTTTTCTCCCACATGGTCCAGGTGGTGCGAGAAGTCCTCCCTGCTGGATTCCACTTGGAGCACACACGTTCAGCACTCA